>NW_027440423.1:20000-162500 GCF_031893055.1 Leptodactylus fuscus
CCTCCTCCTCCTCTTCTTCTTCTTTTGCTCTCTGCTTCTTCCTCCTCCTCCTCCTCTTCTTCTTCTTTTGCTCTCTGCTTCTTCCTCCTCCTCCTCCTCCTCCTCTTCTTCTTCTTTTGCTCTCTGCTTCTTCCTCCTCCTCCTCCTCCTCCTCCTCTTCTTCTTCTTTTGCTCTCTGCTTCTTCCTCCTCCTCCTCCTCCTCTTCTTCTTCTTTTGCTCTCTGCTTCTTCCTCCTCCTCCTCCTCCTCCTCTTCTTCTTCTTTTGCTCTCTGCTTCTTCCTCCTCCTCCTCCTCCTCTTCTTCTTTTGCTCTCTGCTTCTTCCTCCTCCTCCTCCTCCTCTTCTTCTTTTGCTCTCTGCTTCTTCCTCCTCCTCCTCCTCCTCTTCTTCTTCTTTTGCTCTCTGCTTCTTCCTCCTCCTCCTCCTCCTCTTCTTCTTCTTTTGCTCTCTGCTTCTTCCTCCTCCTCCTCCTCCTCTTCTTCTTCTTTTGCTCTCTGCTTCTTCCTCCTCCTCCTCCTCTTCTTCTTCTTTTGCTCTCTGCTTCTTCTTTTGCTCTCTGCTTCTTCCTCTTCTTGTTCCTTTTGCGGCCCCGTTCTTGACCTCTAGTAATGGAGACTTTCTCTCTCAGGCCTATCATCGTTGTCAGACAGAGATGGAGCGACATAATCTGCTGAGTGATATCCTTGTGCGTCGTGGTGAAGGCGTCACTTCTACCTCCAGACGTGTGGGCCCTGAGCTGTCTAAGCGCATCTACCTCCAGCTTACGTCTTCAGAGCCAGAACTATCACTTGATATATAATGGAAGTGAACACTATATGTGCTGATGTGGACCTTATGGAGGGGGACGTGGCGCACCATTATACAATTGCGGTGGGATCAGTGAATTCTGACATTAAAGGGGTTGTCCTTGGATGACCATGATCACCTTGCCACATGGGGGTCCCACCACTGCAAACCCAACCAATCATGTTACCTAGGGGCCACGTGTGCCTTGTTCAGACCGAGCAGCGATCACACGTCTGTGGCCGATACATTCAACTCTGTGACTGATGGAGTCCATGTGATCAGTGGGGGCAGCGGGACCCCCGAGGGGTTAGACATCAGTCCTGTGCGAATAGGTTAGTAGTGCACACGATCTGTGTCATCTCTGGCGGTCGCACACGCTCACCACTGGCGGAGGTTTAGGGGCCTCAGCACTCAGTATTGTGTCAGACTGTCACCTATAGATGACCCGCTGGTAGCCCATCGTACAAGCCTTATACATATTACATATGTGCAGCACTGATTCACTTGTAAAGGATCGGAATTTATGACAATATGAAGAGAAACCATCCCGGTAAATACTATGGCGCCATATTGGTGAGACGTGACCCTGTATACAGCGACTGCCCGTATCCCATCTATAGGGGGCAGCGTACAGGGCTGGGTCATTACACGTCATGTCCGGGGGTCACCTGCTCCATATCACACCTTCCCCTGAGGCCACTGATCGGCCTCGGTGATGCTGCATAGAGATGAGCGAGTAGTATTCCATCGGATACCTCGTCCCCCTAGTAATGCGTGTAAGCGGCCGAACACCAAGGGGTTAAGTGCATTGAATATTCACTGGGCTTAACCCCTTGGTGTTCAGCCGCTTACACGCATTCCTATGGGAGCCAGGTATCCGATGGAATACTATTCGCTCACCTCTAATGCTGCACTGGAAGGAAACCCTAGAGCAGGCCCGGACCCCCCGGGAGTCACTGCGGCACCCGGGACAGGAAATGCAGGATATCCCCCCCCCAAAAAAAAAAAAAAATTTGTCTTTCTATCTCTTGGACCTCCCCTTTAATCTCTACAAACCGATTCACTTCATCCTGTTCCGGCTCCTATAGGGGGCGTCCGTCACCTCCCTACAGTCACGGCCGCCGTCCTGGAACTGAGCTGCAGTGTCAGACACGGCCTCTATATGGCGCTGTCCGGATGGTCAATGAAGAAGCGTCAGAGCTCCCCCAAATAGGTGTGGGGTCCGGGGTGCCAACCACTATGACATACCTGGGACCCTCCGCTTTGCTGAGCCCTTCAGGGTGAGGGTTGGACTAATATGGCGGCTGCCTAAAGACCACAGCGCAACGTAGACAGGGCGTTATTTATTGGTTTGTAGAAATGTCAGATCCATCGGATTCAGAAGGCAACATCATGGCATCGTACAAAGAGACGGCGCGCGGGGACGCCACTGACACGGGGAAAGCCGGCGCGAGCAGTTTGGGGACGAGCGCTTAAGTCATAAAACCGTTGCGAGCACCTGAGTTGTAAACGGACAATGGGCAGCGGAATCCATATTGGTACCTGATCCATATAAAAATATATAGGGTGATGTATATATGGGATGTATTTACAGAAGGCGACAGATCTGGACTCAGCGCTGCCAACTAGAGGCCGTAGAAATGCTGCAGGACGACCCTCTAAGAGCGGCCGGAGTCACCGCGCACAGGAGGAACGCGAGGGGCGAGGTCAAGTCTTATCAAATAGATGAGAAATACATTGAGGGCCGCGCCCCTTACCCCAGACAGTACACCTTCCAGGAGATGGAGCCCCCCAAATAACACAAGACCCTTCAGAAGGAGACAGCGCCACCCCCCAATCACATAACACCCTTCAGAAGGAGGCCGTGCCGCCCCCCCATTACATAACACCCTTCAGAAGGAGGCCGTGCCGCCCCCCCATTACATAACACCCTTCAGAAGGAAGCCGCGCCACCCCCCAAATAACACAAGAGCCTTCAGAAGGAGACAGCGCCACCCCTTAATAACACAAGAGCCTTCAGAAGGAGACAGCGCCACCCCCAAATAACTCAAGACCCTTCAGAAGGAGACAGCATCACCCCCAAATAACACAAGAGCCTTCAGAAGGAGACAGCGCCGCCCCCCAATCACATAACACCCTTCAGAAGGAGGCCGCGCCGCCCCCCCCCCCCCCCCCCCGATCACATAACACCTTTCAGAAGGAGGCTGCGCCGCCCCCCGATCACATAACACCCTTCAGAAGGAGGCGCCCTTCCCTTCACAGCTTATAAGTGTCTTTAGTTGTTAGTGCCGCGTTGCGAGCTGCAGGACACTCTCCACTAGGTGGCAGCTTCTTAGAGACCTCACAGTTTCTTCGTACACGGCGTTGACACTGGAGCAGACGTTCTGACTCTGCAGTTGGGTGTAGCGACATGCCACGAGACTTCCTATGAGCATGACGAATACAAACAAGATGACCCGGATCACAGCACCGAGCCTGGAGCGCCGCCGCGGCTTCTGCTTGTGCGCAGACTTACTGGGGAGTTCTGCAGAGACGAGAACATGGTGTTAGTGCAAAGGGACTGACATGAGGCGAAAATACAACACCAGAGCCTGTACCCTAATACTACCCCATACAGAGGCTGTACTGTACCCCAATACTACCCCATACAGAGGCTGTACTGTACACTAATACTACCCCATACAGAGGCTGTACTGTACCCTAATACTACCCCATACAGAGGCTGTACTGTACCCTAATACTACCCCATACAGAGGCTGTACTGTACCCCAATACTACCCCATACAGAGGCTGTACTGTACACTAATACTACCCCATACAGAGGCTGTACTGTACCCTAATACTACCCCATACAGAGGCTGTACTGTACCCTAATACTACTCCATACAGAGGCTGTACTGTACCCTAATACTACCCCATACAGAGGCTGTACTACTGTACCCTAATACTACTCCATACAGTGCCTGTACTGTACACTAATACTACCCCATACAGAGGCTGTACTGTACCCTAATACTACCCCATACAGAGGCTGTACTGTACCCTAATACTACCCCATACAGAGGCTGTACTGTACCCTAATACTACCCCATACAGAGGCTGTACTGTACCCTAATTCTACCCCATACAGAGGCTGTACTGTACCCTAATACTACTCCATACAGCGGCTGTACTGTACCCTAATGCTACCCCATACAGAGGCTGTACTGTACCCTAATGCTACCCCATACAGAGGCTGTACTGTACCCTAATACTACCCCACACAGAGGCTGTACTGTACACTAATACTACCCCATACAGAGGCTGTACTGTACCCTAATGCTACCCCATACAGAGGCTGTACTGTACCCTAATGCTACCCCACACAGAGGCTGTACTGTACCCTAATACTACCCCACACAGAGGCTGTACTGTACACTAATACTACCCCATACAGAGGCTGTATTGTACACTAATACTACCCCATGCAGAGGCTGTACTGTACCCTAATACTACCCCATACAGAGGCTGTACTGTACCCTAATACTACCCCATACAGAGGCTGTACTGTACCCCAATACTACTCCATGTAGAGGCTGTACTGTACCCCAATACTACCCCATACAGAAGCTGTACTGTACCCTAATACTACTCCATACAGAGGCTGTACTGTACTCTAATACTACTCCATACAGAGGCTGTACTTTACCCTAATACTGCCCCATACAGAGGCTGTACTGTACCCTAATACTACATACAGAGGCTGTACTGTACCCTAATACTATCCCATACAGAGGCTGTACTGTACCCTAATACTACTCCATACAGTGGCTGTACTGTACCCTAATACTACTCCATACAGAGGCTGTACTGTACCCTAATACTACTCCATACAGTGGCTGTGCTGTACCCTAATACTACATACAGAGGCTGTACTGTACACTAATACTACTCCATACAGAGGCTGTACTGTACACTAATACTACCCCATACAGAGGCTGTACTGTACCCTAATACTACCCCATACAGAGGCTGTACTGTACCCTAATACTACCCCATACAGTGCCTGTACTGTACACTAATACTACCCATTCCGAGGCTGTACTGTACCCTAATACTACCCCATACAGAGGCTGTACTGTACCCTAATACTACCCCATACAGAGGCTGTACTGTACCCTAATACTACCCCATACAGTGCCTGTACTGTACCCTAATACTACTCCATACAGAGGCTGTACTGTACCCTAATACTACCCCATACAGAGGCTGTACTGTACCCTAATACTACCCCATACAGAGGCTGTACTGTACCCTAATACTACTCCATACAGAGGCTGTACTGTACCCTAATACTACTCCATACAGAGGCTGTACTGTGCCCTAATACTACCCCATACAGAGGCTGTACTGTACCCTAATACTACCCCATACAGAGGCTGTACTGTACCCTAATACTACCCCATACAGAGGCTGTACTGTACCCTAATACTACCCCATACAGAGGCTGTACTGTACCCTAATACTACCCCATACAGAGGCTGTACTGTACCCTAATACTACCCCATACAGAGGCTGTACTACTGTACCCTAATACTACTCCATACAGAGGCTGTACTGTACACTAATACTACCCCATACAGAGGCTGTACTGTACCCTAATACTACCCCATACAGAGGCTGTACTGTACCCTAATACTACTCCATACAGAGGCTGTACTGTACCCTAATACTACTCCATACAGTGGCTGTACTGTACCCTAATACTACCCCATACAGAGGCTGTACTGTTCCCTAATACTACCCCATACATCAGGGGCTGTACTGTACCCTAATACTACCCCATACAGATGCTGTACTGTACCCTAATACTACCCCATACAGAGGCTGTACTGCACCCTAATACAACCCCATACAGAGGCTGTACTGTACCCTAATACTAACCCATACAGAGGCTGTACTGAGCCCTAATACTACTCCATACAGAGGCTGTACTGCACCCTAATACAACCCCATACAGAGGCTGTACTGTACCCTAATACAACCCCATACAGAGGCTGTACTGTACCCTAATACTACCCCATACAGTGGCTGTACTGTGCCCTAATACAACCCCATACAGAGGCTGTACTGTACCCTAATACTACTCCATACAGTGGCTGTAGTGTACCCTAATACTACCCCATACAGAGGCTGTACTGTACCCTAATACTACTCCATACAGAGGCTGTACTGTACCCTAATACTACTCCATACAGAGGCTGTACTGTACCCTAATACTACCCCATACAGAGGCTGTACTGTACCCTAATACTACCCCATACAGAGGCTGTACAGTACACTAATACTACCCCATACAGAGGCTGTACTGTACCCTAATACTACTCCATACAGAGGCTGTACTGTACCCTAATACTACTCCATACAGTGCCTGTACTGTACCCTAATACTACTCCATACAGAGGCTGTACTGTACCCTAATACTACTCCATACAGAGGCTGTACTGTACCCTAATACTACTCTATACAGAGGCTGTACTGTACCCTAATACTACTCCATACAGAGGCTGTACTGTACCCTAATACTACCCCATACAGAGGCTGTACTGTACCCTAATACTACTCCATACAGAGGCTGTACTGTACCCTAATACTACCCCATACAGAGGCTGTACTGTACCCTAATACTACTCCATACAGAGGCTGTACTGTACCCTAATACTACTCCATACAGAGGCTGTACTGTACCCTAATACTACTCCATACAGAGGCTGTACTGTACCCTAATACTACTCCATACAGAGGCTGTACTGTACCCTAATACTACCCCATACAGAGGCTGTACTGTACCCTAATACTACCCCATACAGAGGCTGTACTGTACCCTAATACTACTCCATACAGAGGCTGTACTGTACCCTAATACTACTCTATACAGAGGCTGTACTGTACCCTAATACTACTCCATACATCAGGGGCTGCCACAGTAGCAGCCGATTACTGAGGGTTAGGAAAGGAAGACCTGGGGCAATGCATTGATTTACAAGAGCGCCCCCTGTCATACTCACTGTGGTTGTCAGAAGGCTCAGTTTCTTTCTTCTTCTTCATCTCCTGTTGTGCCGCCTGCTGGGCATCGTAGTCCCGCCTCTTTCGCGCTTTCTGTTGCGCCTTCTGTTTGCGCCGCTGTTCCCGCTCCTTCTCCTCTTTCTGCCGCTGCTCAGCCTCCCGTTTCTGTTTCAGGACTATAATAAAGGACAGGTTTACACCTGGAGACCCCATAACCGCCCCTCGCACTGCTCTGAGAACACACCTTGCTCTTGCAGGAGTTTGCGCTGCAGTGATTGTTCTTGTTCGGCCTGAAGGACTTTCATGTACTGCAAGACCTGTGCGAAGAAACGCTGAACATAAGTGACTGTGGAAGAATCGCTGCTCACCTCGTCCGAGCCCTGGGCCCAGAAGCCAGGCCATGGCCTGCAACATGGGGGAGTCAGCGTCACCAGCAGGTCAATGTAACCGCCGGTCCTCAAGACTTTCTGGGCGAGTGACCGCACATTATAGTGTTATCTGCCCTAGAGACTGTACATTATAGTGTTATCTGCCCCACAGACTGCACATTATAGTGTTATCTGCCCCACAGACTGTACATTATAGTGTTATCTGCCCTAGAGACTGTACATTATAGTGTTATCTGCCCCACAGACTGCACATTATAGTGTTATCTGCCCCACAGACTGTACATTATAGTGTTATCTGCCCTAGAGACTGTACATTATAGTGTTATCTGCCCCACAGACTGCACATTATAGTGTTATCTGCCCCACAGACTGCACATTATAGTGTTATCTGCCCTAGAGACTGTACATTATAGTGTTATCTGCCCTAGAGACTGTACATTATAGTGTTATCTGCCCTAGAGACTGTACATTATAGTGTTATCTGCCCTAGAGACTGTACATTATAGTGTTATCTGCCCTAGAGACTGTACATTATAGTGTTATCTGCCCCACAGACCGCACATTATAGTGTTATCTGCCCTAGAGACTGTACATTATAGTGTTATCTGCCCTAGAGACTGTACATTATAGTGTTATCTGCCCCACAGACCGCACATTATAGTGTTATCTGCCCTAGAGACTGTACATTATAGTGTTATCTGCCCTAGAGACTGTACATTATAGTGTTATCTGCCCCACAGACTGTACATTATACTGTTATCTGCCCCACAGACTGTACATTATAGTGTTATCTGCCCCACAGACTGTACATTATAGTGTTATCTGCCCTAGAGACTGTACATTATAGTGTTATCTGCCCTAGAGACTGTACATTATAGTGTTATCTGCCCTAGAGACTGTACATTATAGTGTTATCTGCCCTAGAGACTGTACATTATAGTGTTATCTGCCCCACAGACCGCACATTACAGAGTTACGCCACCACATCCTCCCCATCTCTCTCAGCCATCTTGGGGTACAGTGTCCCCCTTTATACTCACCCTTTGGGCGCTCTCTTTGCACTGCTTTTCATCCAGGCAGTCTCCGGCTACTTTGGCCAGCGCGGGGTTAAGGGGGTTGTCTTTTAAGTCCAACCACTTCAGGCTCTGAGAATCACAAATGACATAAGTGTTAGCGGCCGCACTACAATGGCCACATACAGTCCTATGAAAAAGTTTGGGCACCCCTATTAATCTTAATCATTTTTAGTTCTAAATATTTTGGTGTTTGCAGCAGCCATTTCAGTTTGATCTATCTAATAACTGATGGACACAGTAATATTTCAGGATTGAAATGAGGTTTATTGTACTAACAGAAAATGTGCAATATGCATTAAACCAAAATTTGACCGGTGCAGAAGTATGGGCACCTCAACAGAAAAGTGACATTAATATTTAGTAGCTCCTCCTTTTGCCTCTAGTCGCTTCCTGTAGCTTTTAATCAGTTCCTGGATCCTGGATGAAGGTATTTTGGACCATTCCTCTTTACAAAACAATTCAAGTTCAGTTAAGTTAGATGGTCGCCGAGCATGGACAGCCCGCTTCCAATCATCCCACAGATGTTCAATGATATTCAGGTCTGGGGACTGGGATGGCCATTCCAGAACATTGTAATTGTTCCTCTGCATGAATGCCTGAGGATTTGGAGCGGTGTTTTGGATTATTGTCTTGCTGAAATATCCATCCCCGGCGTAACTTCAACTTCGTCACTGATTCTTGAACATTATTCTCAAGAATCTGCTGATACTGAGTGGAATCCATGCGACCCTCAACTTTAACAAGATTCCCGATGCCGGCATTGGCTATGCCATGACGAAGGAACCGGAAGAGTTCTGAAATGCGTAGCATCATTAGTCAGCTCCATGCTCGTGTACCTGCCACCTTCGGTATGCTGAAAAAAAAAACGTTTTAAGATGAACAAATAAAAGCTACATTTTAAAGGATTCCTGGTGACTCTGGATTCATTCCGAATTTTTGATACCTTATGGTGGATTGGAGTCCGTTCACGTCCGAGCAGCCTAGGAACTTTGCGTTGAAATTCAAGTGGGGTGAGCTAAAACTATTATTTTTCGTATTGGCCACACAGCCCCAAAGCATGATGGAACCTCCACCAAATTTTACAGTGGGTAGCAAGTGGTTTTCTTGGAATGCTGTTTTTTTTGGACGCCATGCATAACGCCTTTTTGTATGACCAAACAACTCAATCTTTATTTCATCAGTACACAAGACCTTCTTCATAAAATGAAGCTGGCTTGTCCAAATGTGCTTTTTCATACCTCAGGCAACTCTATTTGTGGCGTACGTGCAGAAACGGCTTCTTTCTCATCACTCTCCCATACAGCTTCTCCTTGTGCAAAGTGCGCTGTATAGTTGACCGATGCACAGTGACACCATCTGCAGCAAGATGATGCTGCAGCTCTTTGGAGGTGGTCTGTGGATTGTCCTTGACTGTTCTCACCATTCTTCTTCTCTGCCTTTCTGATATTTTTCTTGGCCTGCCACTTCTGGGCTTAACAAGAACTGTCCCTGTGCTCTTCCATTTCCTTACTATGTTCCTCACAGTGGAAACTGACAGGTTAAATCTCTGAGACAACGTTTTGTATCCTTCCCCTGAACAACTATGTTGGACAATCTTTGTTTTCAGATCATTTGAGAGCGGGCTGTCCATGCTCGGCGACCATCAAACTTAACTGAACTTGAATTGTTTTGAAAAGAGGAATGGTCCAAAATCCCTTCATCCAGGATCCAGGAACTGATTAAAAGCTACAGGAAGCGACTAGAGGCAAAAGGAGGATCTACTAAATATTAATGTCACTTTTCTGTTGAGGTGCCCATACTTTTGCACCGGTCAAATTTTGGTTTAATGCATATTGCGCATTTTCTGTTAGTACAATAAACCTCATTTCAATCCTGAAATATTACTGTGTCCACCAGTTATTAGATATATCAAACTGAAATGGCTTCTGCAAACACCAAAATATTTAGAACTACAAATGATTAAGATTAATAGGGGTGCCCAAACTTTTTCATAGGACTGTATATATCTATATCAGCCCCGTCCTATGTATATGGGGCCGCAGTATATCTATATCAGCCCCGTCCTATGTATATGGGGCCGCACTACATCTATATCAGCCCCGTCCTATGTATATGGGGCCGCACTACATCTATATCAGCCCTGTCCTATGTATATGGGGCCGCACTACATCTATATCAGCCCCCGTCCTATGTATATGGGGCCACACTACATCTATATCAGCCCCCGTCCTATGTATATGGGGCCGCACTACATCTATATCAGCCCCGTCCTATGTATATGGGGCCGCACTACATCTATATCAGCCCCGTCCTATGTATATGGGGCCGCAGTATATCTATATCAGCCCCCGTCCTATGTATATGGGGCCGCACTACATCTATATCAGCCCCGTCCTATGTATATGGGGCCGCACTACATCTATATCAGCCCCGTCCTATGTATATGGGGCCGCACTACATCTATATCAGCCCCGTCCTATGTATATGGGGCCACAGTATATCTATATCAGCCCCGTCCTATGTATATGGGGCCGCACTACATCTATATCAGCCCCGTCCTATGTATATGGGGCCGCACTACATCTATATCAGCCCCGTCCTATGTATATGGGGCCGCACTACATCTATATCAGCCCCCGTCCTATGTATATGGGGCCGCACTACATCTATATCAGCCCCGTCCTATGTATATGGGGCCGCACTACATCTATATCAGCCCCGTCCTATGTATATGGGGCCACAGTATATCTATATCAGCCCCCGTCCTATGTATATGGGGCCGCACTACATCTATATCAGCCCCGTCCTATGTATATGGGGCCGCACTACATCTATATCAGCCCCGTCCTATGTATATGGGGCCACAGTATATCTATATCAGCCCCGTCCTATGTATATGGGGCCACAGTATATCTATATCAGCCCCGTCCTATGTATATGGGGCCGCACTACATCTATATCAGCCCCGTCCTATGTATATGGGGCCGCACTACATCTATATCAGCCCCGTCCTATGTATATGGGGCCGCACTACATCTATATCAGCCCCGTCCTATGTATATGGGGCCACAGTATATCTATATCAGCCCCCGTCCTATGTATATGGGGCCGCACTACATCTATATCAGCCCCGTCCTATGTATATGGGGCCGCACTACATCTATATCAGCCCCGTCCTATGTATATGGGGCCGCACTACATCTATATCAGCCCCCGTCCTATGTATATGGGGCCGCACTACATCTATATCAGCCCCCGTCCTATGTATATGGGGCCGCACTACATCTATATCAGCCCCGTCCTATGTATATGGGGCCGCACTACATCTATATCAGCCCCGTCCTATGTATATGGGGCCGCACTACATCTATATCAGCCCCCGTCCTATGTATATGGGGCCGCACTACATCTATATCAGCCCCGTCCTATGTATATGGGGCCGCACTACATCTATATCAGCCCCGTCCTATGTATATGGGGCCGCACTACATCTATATCAGCCCCGTCCTATGTATATGGGGCCGCACTACATCTATATCAGCCCCGTCCTATGTATATGGGGCCGCACTACATCTATATCAGCCCCGTCCTATGTATATGGGGCCACAGTATATCTATATCAGCCCCCGTCCTATGTATATGGGGCCACAGTATATCTATATCAGCCCTGTCCTATGTATATGGGGCCACAGTATATCTATATCAGCCCCGTCCTATGTATATGGGGCCGCACTACATCTATATCAGCCCCGTCCTATGTATATGGGGCCACAGTATATCTATATCAGCCCTGTCCTATGTATATGGGGCCGCACTACATCTATATCAGCCCCCGTCCTATGTATATGGGGCCACAGTATATCTATATAAGCCCCGTCCTATGTATATGGGGCCGCACTACATCTATATCAGCCCCGTCCTATGTATATGGGGCCGCACTACATCTATATCAGCCCCGTCCTATGTATATGGGGCCACAGTATATCTATATCAGCCCCCGTCCTATGTATATGGGGCCGCACTACATCTATATCAGCCCCGTCCTATGTATATGGGGCCGCACTACATCTATATCAGCCCCGTCCTATGTATATGGGGCTGCACTACATCTATATCAGCCCCCGTCCTATGTATATGGGGCCGCACTACATCTATATCAGCCCCGTCCTATGTATATGGGGCCGCACTACATCTATATCAGCCCCCGTCCTATGTATATGGGGCCGCACTACATCTATATCAGCCCCGTCCTATGTATATGGGGCCACAGTATATCTATATCAGCCCCGTCCTATGTATATGGGGCCACAGTATATCTATATCAGCCCCGTCCTATGTATATGGGGCCACAGTATATCTATATCAGCCCCTGTCCTATGTATATGGGGCCACAGTATATCTATATCAGCCCCCGTCCTATGTATATGGGGCCACAGTATATCTATATCAGCCCTGTCCTATGTATATGGGGCCACAGTATATCTATATCAGCCCCCGTCCTATGTATATGGGGCCGCACTACATCTATATCAGCCCCGTCCTATGTATATGGGGCCGCACTACATCTATATCAGCCCCCGTCCTATGTATATGGGGCCGCACTACATCTATATCAGCCCCGTCCTATGTATATGGGGCCACAGTATATCTATATCAGCCCCCGTCCTATGTATATGGGGCCACAGTATATCTATATCAGCCCCCGTCCTATGTATATGGGGCCACAGTATATCTATATCAGCCCTGTCCTATGTATATGGGGCCACAGTATATCTATATCAGCCCCCGTCCTATGTATATGGGGCCGCACTACATCTATATCAGCCCCGTCCTATGTATATGGGGCCACAGTATATCTATATCAGCCCCCGTCCTATGTATATGGGGCCGCAGTATATCTATATCAGCCCTGTCCTATGTATATGGGGCCACACTACATCTATATCAGCCCTGTCCTATGTATATGGGGCCACAGTATATCTATATCAGCCCTGTCCTATGTATATGGGGCCACACTACATCTATATCAGCCCCCGTCCTATGTATATGGGGCCGCAGTATATCTATATCAGCCCTGTCCTATGTATATGGGGCCGCACTACATCTATATCAGCCCCGTCCTATGTATATGGGGCCGCACTACATCTATATCAGCCCCCGTCCTATGTATATGGGGCCGCACTACATCTATATCAGCCCCCGTCCTATGTATATGGGGCCACAGTATATCTATATCAGCCCCGTCCTATGTATATGGGGCCACAGTATATCTATATCAGCCCTGTCCTATGTATATGGGGCCACACTACATCTATATCAGCCCCCGTCCTATGTATATGGGGCCGCACTACATCTATATCAGCCCCCGTCCTATGTATATGGGGCCGCACTACATCTATATCAGCCCCCGTCCTATGTATATGGGGCCGCAGTATATCTATATCAGCCCTATCCTATGTATATGGGGCCGCACTACATCTATATCAGCCCTGTCCTATGTATATGGGGCCGCAGTATATCTATATCAGCCCCGTCCTATGTATATGGGGCCGCACTACATCTATATCAGCCCCGTCCTATGTATATGGGGCCGCAGTATATCTATATCAGCCCTGTCCTATGTATATGGGGCCGCACTACATCTATATCAGCCCCCGTCCTATGTATATGGGGCCGCAGTATATCTATATCAGCCCCCGTCCTATGTATATGGGGCCACAGTATATCTATATCAGCCCCGTCCTATGTATATGGGGCCGCACTACATCTATATCAGCCCCCGTCCTATGTATATGGGGCCGCACTACATCTATATCAGCCCCGTCCTATGTATATGGGGCGCACAGTATATCTATATCAGCCCCCGTCCTATGTATATGGGGCCACAGTATATCTATATCAGCCCCCGTCCTATGTATATGGGGCCACAGTATATCTATATCAGCCCTGTCCTATGTATATGGGGCCACAGTATATCTATATCAGCCCCCGTCCTATGTATATGGGGCCGCACTACATCTATATCAGCCCCGTCCTATGTATATGGGCCACAGTATATCTATATCAGCCCCCGTCCTATGTATATGGGGCCGCAGTATATCTATATCAGCCCCTGTCCTATGTATATGGGGCCACACTACATCTATATCAGCCCTGTCCTATGTATATGGGGCCACAGTATATCTATATCAGCCCCTGTCCTATGTATATGGGGCCACACTACATCTATATCAGCCCCCGTCCTATGTATATGGGGCCGCAGTATATCTATATCAGCCCCCGTCCTATGTATATGGGGCCGCAGTATATCTATATCAGCCCTGTCCTATGTATATGGGGCCGCACTACATCTATATCAGCCCCGTCCTATGTATATGGGGCCGCACTACATCTATATCAGCCCCCGTCCTATGTATATGGGGCCGCACTACATCTATATCAGCCCCCGTCCTATGTATATGGGGCCACAGTATATCTATATCAGCCCCGTCCTATGTATATGGGGCCACAGTATATCTATATCAGCCCTGTCCTATGTATATGGGGCCACACTACATCTATATCAGCCCCCGTCCTATGTATATGGGGCCGCAGTATATCTATATCAGCCCTGTCCTATGTATATGGGGCCGCACTACATCTATATCAGCCCCGTCCTATGTATATGGGGCCGCACTACATCTATATCAGCCCCGTCCTATGTATATGGGGCCGCACTACATCTATATCAGCCCCCGTCCTATGTATATGGGGCCGCACTACATCTATATCAGCCCCCGTCCTATGTATATGGGGCCGCAGTATATCTATATCAGCCCCCGTCCTATGTATATGGGGCCGCACTACATCTATATCAGCCCCCGTCCTATGTATATGGGGCCACAGTATATCTATATCAGCCCCGTCCTATGTATATGGGGCCGCAGTATATCTATATCAGCCCCGTCCTATGTATATGGGGCCGCAGTATATCTATATCAGCCCCGTCCTATGTATATGGGGCCGCACTACATCTATATCAGCCCCCGTCCTATGTATATGGGGCCGCAGTATATCTATATCAGCCCTGTCCTATGTATATGGGGCCGCACTACATCTATATCAGCCCCCGTCCTATGTATATGGGGCCGCACTACATCTATATCAGCCCCGTCCTATGTATATGGGGCCGCAGTATATCTATATCAGCCCTATCCTATGTATATGGGGCCGCACTACATCTATATCAGCCCTGTCCTATGTATATGGGGCCGCAGTATATCTATATCAGCCCCGTCCTATGTATATGGGGCCGCACTACATCTATATCAGCCCCGTCCTATGTATATGGGGCCGCAGTATATCTATATCAGCCCTGTCCTATGTATATGGGGCCGCACTACATCTATATCAGCCCCCGTCCTATGTATATGGGGCCGCAGTATATCTATATCAGCCCCCGTCCTATGTATATGGGGCCACAGTATATCTATATCAGCCCCGTCCTATGTATATGGGGCCACAGTATATCTATATCAGCCCCGTCCTATGTATATGGGGCCGCAGTATATCTATATCAGCCCTGTCCTATGTATATGGGGCCGCACTACATCTATATCAGCCCCCGTCCTATGTATATGGGGCCGCACTACATCTATATCAGCCCCGTCCTATGTATATGGGGCCGCAGTATATCTATATCAGCCCTATCCTATGTATATGGGGCCGCACTACATCTATATCAGCCCCGTCCTATGTATATGGGGCCGCAGTATATCTATATCAGCCCCGTCCTATGTATATGGGGCCGCACTACATCTATATCAGCCCCGTCCTATGTATATGGGGCCACAGTATATCTATATCAGCCCTGTCCTATGTATATGGGGCCGCACTACATCTATATCAGCCCCGTCCTATGTATATGGGGCCGCAGTATATCTATATCAGCCCCGTCCTATGTATATGGGGCCGCACTACATCTATATCAGCCCTGTCCTATGTATATGGGGCCGCACTACATCTATATCAGCCCCCGTCCTATGTATATGGGGCCACACTACATCTATATCAGCCCCCGTCCTATGTATATGGGGCCGCACTACATCTATATCAGCCCCCGTCCTATGTATATGGGGCCGCAGTATATCTATATCAGCCCTGTCCTATGTATATGGGGCCGCACTACATCTATATCAGCCCTGTCCTATGTATATGGGGCCGCACTACATCTATATCAGCCCCGTCCTATGTATATGGGGCCACAGTATATCTATATCAGCCCTGTCCTATGTATATGGGGCCGCACTACATCTATATCAGCCCCGTCCTATGTATATGGGGCCGCAGTATATCTATATCAGCCCCGTCCTATGTATATGGGGCCGCACTACATCTATATCAGCCCTGTCCTATGTATATGGGGCCGCACTACATCTATATCAGCCCCCGTCCTATGTATATGGGGCCACACTACATCTATATCAGCCCCCGTCCTATGTATATGGGGCCGCACTACATCTATATCAGCCCCCGTCCTATGTATATGGGGCCGCAGTATATCTATATCAGCCCTGTCCTATGTATATGGGGCCGCACTACATCTATATCAGCCCCCGTCCTATGTATATGGGGCCACACTACATCTATATCAGCCCCCGTCCTATGTATATGGGGCCGCACTACATCTATATCAGCCCCCGTCCTATGTATATGGGGCCGCAGTATATCTATATCAGCCCTGTCCTATGTATATGGGGCCGCACTACATCTATATCAGCCCTGTCCTATGTATATGGGGCCGCACTACATCTATATCAGCCCCGTCCTATGTATATGGGGCCACAGTATATCTATATCAGCCCTGTCCTATGTATATGGGGCCGCACTACATGAAGGAATAATTGGGGCGATCACTGACTTACCCTGAGCTGGGCGAAGGTGACGGGCAGAGATTTCAGACGGTTCTGCAGCAGGTCCAGGTGCTGGAGATTCACCAACCGGCCGAACTCCGAGGGAAGCTGCAGCAGCTGATTCTTACTGAGATCCAACTTCACAATGTGCGTGAGAGAGCAGAACTCGGCCTGCGGGGGAGGGAGACACGTCAGCGAAACACCGGGTGCAGCATGGCACACGTCAGCGAATCACAGGGCGCAGCATGGCACACGTCAGCGAATCACAGGGCGCAGCATGGCACACGTCAGCGAATCACAGGGCGCAGCATGGCACACGTCAGCGAATCACAGGGCGCAGCATGGCACACGTCAGCGAAACACAGGGCGCAGCATGGCACACGTCAGCGAAACACAGGGCGCAGCATGGCACACGTCAGCGAATCACAGGGCGCAGCATGGCACACATCAGCGCAGCATGGCACACGTTGGTGCAGTATTGAGGGTATACAGGTTGCCGGCACTGTCACCACACACTCCGTGACTCTTACCGGTAACGCGCTCAGCTTGTTACACGACAGATCCAACACCGTCGCCTTGGGGATCGCAGCCTGGAAGACGAACACAGAAACAATGAAAAATTCTTAAAAAGAAAATTCACCTAAAAAACCTGAATAATACGGGTGAGAAATGAGTCGCCCGCCCCAATGTCATTGTCTAATAATAGCGCCCTATAGTGACCTGGGAGCCCCTGGTATACGTGGCCAGGACCCCCCTATACTGCCCCCCCCCCCGGACCACACAGGACATTCAGCCCCCTCCCATTCTGTCACTAGGACATGCGGCTGCAGTTACAGTAAGTTATGGCCACGTGACATTAAAGGGCTTGTCCATCCCCCCATGCTGATGACACCTGGACCACGCGCTGATCAGCTGTACTAGCAGTGGACGGGGAACGTGAGCGCACTCGTCATAGACTGTATAGCGGTGGATCTACAGAAGGGCTGCCCAGACGGTGCGATGGCATACTGCTAGGGTGCACCATGACACACTGGTCAGTGGAGGTCTCACAGGTCACTTCTTTAGTGCTCCAACCACTGTACATCTCCCTGCAGAGCAGCGCTCTCGCCCAGCTCTGCGGGGAATAACAGAAGAGGACTTGGCCCTACATCAGTTCTGGGGCTCCTTCATTGCCAGCCTCAGTGGGGGGCCCCAGAATCTGGCCCCTCACCAGTCACAGAGTGATAGCATAATCCTTTACAATGAGGACCGGTGTGGACTACGCCAGATGTAGAAGCCAGCAAGGCCCGAGTAGTCAGAATACAAGAGCTCCTCTCCCCCCTCCAGTAGTCCCAGCTACAGCTCCTCACCTCCCCTAATAGTCACAGCTAGAGCTTCTCACCTCCCCTAGTAGTCCCAGCTACAGCTCCTCACCTCCCCTAATAGTCACAGCTAGAGCTCCTCTCCTACCCTAATAGTCCCAACTAGAGCTCCTCTCCTACCCTAGTAGTCCCAGCTAGAGCTCCTCTCCTCCCCTAGTAGTCCCAGCTAGAGCTCCTCTCCTCCCCTAGTAGTCACAGCTAGAGCTCCTCACCTCCCCTAGTAGTCCCAGCTACAGCTCCTCACCTCCCCTAATAGTCACAGCTAGAGCTCCTCTCCTACCCTAATAGTCCCAACTAGAGCTCCTCTCCTACCCTAGTAGTCCCAGCTAGAGCTCCTCTCCTCCCCTAGTAGTCCCAGCTAGAGCTCCTCTCCTCCCCTAGTAGTCACAGCTAGAGCTCCTCACCTCCCCTAGTAGTCCCAGCTACAGCTCCTCACCTCCCCTAATAGTCACAGCTAGAGCTCCTCTCCTACCCTAATAGTCCCAACTAGAGCTCCTCTCCTACCCTAGTAGTCCCAGCTAGAGCTCCTCTCCTCCCCTAGTAGTCCCAGCTAGAGCTCCTCTCCTCCCCTAGTAGTCACAGCTAGAGCTCCTCACCTCCCCTAGTAGTCCCAGCTAGAGCTCCTCACCTCCCCTAGTAGTCCCAGCTACAGCTCCTCACCTCCCCTAGTAGTCCCAGCTAGAGCTCCTCACCTCCCCTAGTAGTCCCAGCTAGAGCTCCTCACCTCCCCTAGTAGTCCCAGCTAGAGCTCCTCTCCTCCCCTAGTAGTCCCAGCTAGAGCTCCTCTCCTCCCCTAGTAGTCACAGCTAGAGCTCCTCACCTCCCCTAGTAGTCCCAGCTAGAGCTCCTCTCCCCCCTCCAGTAGTCCCAGCTAGAGCTCCTCTCCCCCCTCCAGTAGTCCCAGCTAGAGCTCCTCTCCTCCCCTAGTAGTCACAGCTAGAGCTCCTCTCCCCCCTCCAGTAGTCACAGCTAGAGCTCCTCACCTCCCCTAGTAGTCCCAGCTAGAGCTCCTCTCCTCCCCTAGTAGTCCCAGCTAGAGCTCCTCTCCTCCCCTAGTAGTCACAGCTAGAGCTCCTCACCTCCCCTAGTAGTCCCAGCTAGAGCTCCTCTCCCCCCTCCAGTAGTCCCAGCTAGAGCTCCTCTCCCCCCTCCAGTAGTCCCAGCTAGAGCTCCTCTCCTCCCCTAGTAGTCACAGCTAGAGCTCCTCTCCCCCCTCCAGTAGTCACAGCTAGAGCTCCTCACCTCCCCTAGTAGTCCCAGCTAGAGCTCCTCTCCTCCCCTAGTAGTCCCAGCTAGAGCTCCTCTCCTCCCCTAGTAGTCACAGCTAGAGCTCCTCACCTCCCCTAGTAGTCCCAGCTAGAGCTCCTCTCCCCCCTCCAGTAGTCCCAGCTACAGCTCCTCACCTCCCCTAGTAGTCCCAGCTAGAGCTCCTCACCTCCCCTAGTAGTCCCAGCTAGAGCTCCTCACCTCCCCTAGTAGTCCCAGCTAGAGCTCCTCTCCTCCCCTAGTAGTCCCAGCTAGAGCTCCTCTCCTCCCCTAGTAGTCACAGCTAGAGCTCCTCACCTCCCCTAGTAGTCACAGCTAGAGCTCCTCACCTCCCCTAGTAGTCCCAGCTAGAGCTCCTCACCTCCCCTAGTAGTCCCAGCTAGAGCTCCTCACCTCCCCTAGTAGTCCCAGCTAGAGCTCCTCTCCCCCCTCCAGTAGTCCCAGCTAGAGCTCCTCTCCCCCCTCCAGTAGTCCCAGCTAGAGCTCCTCTCCCCCCTCCAGTAGTCCCAGCTAGAGCTCCTCACCTCCCCTAGTAGTCCCAGCTAGAGCTCCTCACCTCCCCTAGTAGTCCCAGCTAGAGCTCCTCACCTCCCCTAGTAGTCCCAGCTAGAGCTCCTCTCCCCCCTCCAGTAGTCCCAGCTAGAGCTCCTCTCCCCCCTCCAGTAGTCCCAGCTAGAGCTCCTCTCCTCCTGTAGTAGTCCCAGCTAGAGCTCCTCTCCTCCCCTAGTAGTCACAGCTAGAGCTCCTCACCTCCCCTAGTAGTCCCAGCTAGAGCTCCTCTCCCCCCTCCAGTAGTCCCAGCTAGAGCTCCTCTCCTACCCTAGTAGTCACAGCTAGAGCTCCTCGCCTCCCCTAGTAGTCCCAGCTAGAGCTCCTCACCTCCCCTAATAGTCACAGCTAGAGCTCCTCTCCTCCCCTAGTAGTCCCAGCTAGAGCTCCTCTCCTACCCTAGTAGTCAAAGCTAGAGCTCCTCGCCTCCCTAGTAGTCCCAGCTAGAGCTCCTCTCCCCCCTCCAGTAGTCCCAGCTAGAGCTCCTCTCCTCCCCTAGTAGTCACAGCTAGAGCTCCTCACCTCCCCTAGTAGTCCCAGCTAGAGCTCCTCTCCCCCCTCCAGTAGTCCCAGCTAGAGCTCCTCTACTCCCCTAGTAGTCACAGCTAGAGCTCCTCACCTCCCCTAGTAGTCACAGCTAGAGCTCCTCACCTCCCCTAGTAGTCCCAGCTAGAGCTCCTCTCCCCCCTCCAGTAGTCCCAGCTAGAGCTCCTCTCCTACCCTAGTAGTCACAGCTAGAGCTCCTCGCCTCCCTAGTAGTCCCAGCTAGAGCTCCTCTCCCCCCTCCAGTAGTCCCAGCTAGAGCTCCTCTCCTACCCTAGTAGTCACAGCTAGAGCTCCTCACCTCCCTAGTAGTCCCAGCTAGAGCTCCTCTCCCCCCTCCAGTAGTCCCAGCTAGAGCTCCTCTCCTACCCTAGTAGTCCCAGCTAGAGCTCCTCTCCTACCCTAGTAGTCACAGCTAGAGCTCCTCACCTCCCTAGTAGTCCCAGCTAGAGCTCCTCTCCCCCCTCCAGTAGTCCCAGCTAGAGCTCCTCTCCTACCCTAATAGTCCCAACTAGAGCTCCTCTCCTACCCTAGTAGTCCCAGCTAGAGCTCCTCTCCTCCCCTAGTAGTCCCAGCTAGAGCTCCTCACCTCCCCTAGTAGTCCCAGCTAGAGCTTCTCACCTCCTCTAGTAGTCCCAGCTAGAGCTCCTTCCCTCCCCTAGTAGTCCCAGCTAGAGCTCCTCACCTCCCCTAGTAGTCCCAGCTAGAGCTTCTCACCTCCTCTAGTAGTCCCAGCTAGAGCTCCTCCCCTCCCCTAGTAGTCCCAGCTAGAGCTCCTCACCTCCCCTAGTAGTCTCAGCTAGAGCTCCTCCCCTCCCCTAGTAGTCCCAGTTAGAGCGCCTCATCCCCTGCTAGTAGTCCCAGCTAGAGCTCCTCTCCCCCTTCCAGTAGTCCCAGCTAGAGCTCCTCCCCTCCCCTAGTAGTCCCAGTTAAAGCGCCCCATCCCCTGCTAGTAGTCTCAGCTAGAGCTCCACACCTCTCCTAATAGTCCCAGCTAGAGCTCCTCACCTCCCCTAATAGTCCCAGCTAGAGCTCCTCACCTCCCCTAGTAGTCCCAGCTAGAGCTCCTCACCTCCCCTAATAGTCACAGCTAGAGCTCCTCACCTCCCCTAGTAGTCCCAGCTAGAGCTCCTCTCCTACCCTAGTAGTCTCAGCTAGAGCTCCTCACCTCCCCTAGTAGTCCCAGCTAGAGCTCCTCACCTCCCCTAATAGTCACAGCTAGAGCTCCTCTCCTCCCCTAATAGTCCCAGCTAGAGCTCCTCTCCTCCCCTAGTAGTCCCAGCTAGAGCTCCTCACCTCCCCTAGTAGTCCCAGCTAGAGCTCCTCACCTCCCCTAGTAGTCCCAGCTAGAGCTCCTCTCCCCCCTCCAGTAGTCCCAGCTAGAGCTCCTCTCCCCCCTCCAGTAGTCCCAGCTAGAGCTCCTCTCCCCCCTCCAGTAGTCCCAGCTAGAGCTCCTCACCTCCCCTAGTAGTCCCAGCTAGAGCTCCTCACCTCCCCTAGTAGTCCCAGCTAGAGCTCCTCACCTCCCCTAGTAGTCCCAGCTAGAGCTCCTCTCCCCCTCCAGTAGTCCCAGCTAGAGCTCCTCTCCCCCCTCCAGTAGTCCCAGCTAGAGCTCCTCTCCTCCTGTAGTAGTCCCAGCTAGAGCTCCTCTCCTCCCCTAGTAGTCACAGCTAGAGCTCCTCACCTCCCCTAGTAGTCCCAGCTAGAGCTCCTCACCTCCCCTAGTAGTCCCAGCTAGAGCTCCTCACCTCCCCTAGTAGTCCCAGCTAGAGCTCCTCTCCCCCCTCCAGTAGTCCCAGCTAGAGCTCCTCTCCCCCCTCCAGTAGTCCCAGCTAGAGCTCCTCTCCTCCTGTAGTAGTCCCAGCTAGAGCTCCTCTCCTCCCCTAGTAGTCACAGCTAGAGCTCCTCACCTCCCCTAGTAGTCCCAGCTAGAGCTCCTCTCCCCCCTCCAGTAGTCCCAGCTAGAGCTCCTCTCCTACCCTAGTAGTCACAGCTAGAGCTCCTCGCCTCCCCTAGTAGTCCCAGCTAGAGCTCCTCACCTCCCCTAATAGTCACAGCTAGAGCTCCTCTCCTCCCCTAGTAGTCCCAGCTAGAGCTCCTCTCCTACCCTAGTAGTCAAAGCTAGAGCTCCTCGCCTCCCTAGTAGTCCCAGCTAGAGCTCCTCTCCCCCCTCCAGTAGTCCCAGCTAGAGCTCCTCTCCTCCCCTAGTAGTCACAGCTAGAGCTCCTCACCTCCCCTAGTAGTCCCAGCTAGAGCTCCTCTCCCCCCTCCAGTAGTCCCAGCTAGAGCTCCTCTCCTCCCCTAGTAGTCACAGCTAGAGCTCCTCACCTCCCCTAGTAGTCACAGCTAGAGCTCCTCACCTCCCCTAGTAGTCCCAGCTAGAGCTCCTCTCCCCCCTCCAGTAGTCCCAGCTAGAGCTCCTCTCCTACCCTAGTAGTCACAGCTAGAGCTCCTCGCCTCCCTAGTAGTCCCAGCTAGAGCTCCTCTCCCCCCTCCAGTAGTCCCAGCTAGAGCTCCTCTCCTACCCTAGTAGTCACAGCTAGAGCTCCTCACCTCCCTAGTAGTCCCAGCTAGAGCTCCTCTCCCCCCTCCAGTAGTCCCAGCTAGAGCTCCTCTCCTACCCTAGTAGTCCCAGCTAGAGCTCCTCTCCTACCCTAGTAGTCACAGCTAGAGCTCCTCACCTCCCTAGTAGTCCCAGCTAGAGCTCCTCTCCCCCCTCCAGTAGTCCCAGCTAGAGCTCCTCTCCTACCCTAATAGTCCCAACTAGAGCTCCTCTCCTACCCTAGTAGTCCCAGCTAGAGCTCCTCACCTCCCCTAGTAGTCCCAGCTAGAGCTCCTCACCTCCCCTAGTAGTCCCAGCTAGAGCTTCTCACCTCCTCTAGTAGTCCCAGCTAGAGCTCCTTCCCTCCCCTAGTAGTCCCAGCTAGAGCTCCTCACCTCCCCTAGTAGTCCCAGCTAGAGCTTCTCACCTCCTCTAGTAGTCCCAGCTAGAGCTCCTCCCCTCCCCTAGTAGTCCCAGCTAGAGCTCCTCACCTCCCCTAGTAGTCTCAGCTAGAGCTCCTCCCCTCCCCTAGTAGTCCCAGTTAGAGCGCCTCATCCCCTGCTAGTAGTCCCAGCTAGAGCTCCTCTCCCCCTTCCAGTAGTCCCAGCTAGAGCTCCTCCCCTCCCCTAGTAGTCCCAGTTAAAGCGCCCCATCCCCTGCTAGTAGTCTCAGCTAGAGCTCCACACCTCTCCTAATAGTCCCAGCTAGAGCTCCTCACCTCCCCTAATAGTCCCAGCTAGAGCTCCTCACCTCCCCTAGTAGTCCCAGCTAGAGCTCCTCACCTCCCCTAATAGTCACAGCTAGAGCTCCTCACCTCCCCTAGTAGTCCCAGCTAGAGCTCCTCTCCTACCCTAGTAGTCTCAGCTAGAGCTCCTCACCTCCCCTAGTAGTCCCAGCTAGAGCTCCTCACCTCCCCTAATAGTCACAGCTAGAGCTCCTCTCCTCCCCTAATAGTCCCAGCTAGAGCTCCTCTCCTCCCCTAGTAGTCCCAGCTAGAGCTCCTCACCTCCCCTAGTAGTCTCAGCTAGAGCTCCACACCTCCCCTAATAGTCACAGCTAGAGCTCCTCTCCTCCCGTAGTAGTCCCAGCTAGAGCTCCTCTCCTCCCGTAGTAGTCCCAGCTAGAGCTCCTCTCCTCCCCTAGTAGTCCCAGCTAGAGCTCCTCACCTCCCCTAGTAGTCCCAGCTAGAGCTCCTCACCTCTCCTAGTAGTCCCAGCTAGAGCTCCTCTCCTCCCCTAATAGTCACAGCTAGAGCTCCTCTCCTCCCCTAATAGTCCCAGCTAGAGCTCCTCTCCTCCCCTAGTAGTCCCAGCTAGAGCTCCTCACCTCCCCTAGTAGTCTCAGCTAGAGCTCCACACCTCCCCTAATAGTCACAGCTAGAGCTCCTCTCCTCCCGTAGTAGTCCCAGCTAGAGCTCCTCTCCTCCCCTAGTAGTCCCAGCTAGAGCTCCTCACCTCCCCTAGTAGTCCCAGCTAGAGCTCCTCACCTCTCCTAGTAGTCCCAGCTAGAGCTCCTCTCCTCCCCTAATAGTCACAGCTAGAGCTCCTCTCCTCCCCTAATAGTCCCAGCTAGAGCTCCTCTCCTCCCCTAGTAGTCCCAGCTAGAGCTCCTCACCTCCCCTAGTAGTCTCAGCTAGAGCTCCACACCTCCCCTAATAGTCACAGCTAGAGCTCCTCTCCTCCCCTAGTAGTCCCAGCTAGAGCTCCTCTCCTCCCCTAGTAGTCCCAGCTAGAGCTCCTCTCCTCCCCTAATAGTCCCAGCTACAGCGCCTCGTCCCCTGCTAGTAGTCACAGATATATATCTGCCCCCCTTTCTAGTAGTCATAGCAGGAAGCCACAAACCCCAGTCTCCAGGGCTGCAGCAGCTGTGACTACGCCGTCAGGGATCTGGTGACAGCCAATGTTTTCCTGTATATATGGGAGGAGCCTGCTGTCCATACGTATATACACACCATATACCACCTGATGACAGTATTTCGGGGTGCAGTTACAGGACCCCGCAGCCGGACATGTCCAGTGCTCAGACCAGTCAGCGACTCACCAGATCCCGCACTGGGATTTCACTCAGGTCACTTAGGCTCAAATCCAATTCGTTTCCATCCAGTTTGTCTCTCAGATTTCCGGCTTTTCCGCTTCCTCGCGACATCTTCCTGCAAAAGACAGAACATGAGATGTCACTTAAAGGGGTCCTCTGCCCTAAGACCATCACTATGGGGCTGACAGATACCCCAGGTATCGTATTCCGCCATCTCTAACAAGCCCCATAGGCAGTGACTAGAGTGGGGGCCCTGAGGAGGTCTAGGGGGCCCGGGACCCCTCTTCTAGTGACTGGCAGGGCCCCGGGTGCTCACACATTGGTCACTTATCCTGCGGATAGGAAATAAAGTCTATGGTGGGGAAACGTCTCCCCCTTGAATATGTGGTACAGTCCGCAGGGAGTATACAATGTGCAGATTTCGGAGAGCATCGTGGTAGTTACAGGGGCCCCATACTCAGACCCCTACCTGTAAATAGGGGACACTTTGCTGGGGGACAACCCCTTTGCAGCTAGTGATAGATGGGGCCCCCGGACCTCTGTACACTAGTGATAGATGGGACCCCCGGACCTCTGTACACTAGTGATAGATGGGGCCCCCGGACCTCTGTACACTAGTGATAGATGGGGCCCCCGGACCTCTGTACACTAGTGATAGATGGGGCCCCGGACCTCTGTACACTAATGATAGATGGGCCCCCGGACCTCTGTACACTAGTGATAGATGGGGCCCCGGACCTCTGTACACTAGTGATAGATGGGGCCCCCGGACCTCTGTACACTAGTGATAGATGGGGCCCCCGGACCTCTGTACACTAGTGATAGATGGGGCCCCGGACCTCTGTACACTAGTGATAGATGGGGCCCCGGACCTCTGTACACTAGTGATAGATGGGGCCCCCGGACCTCTGTACACTAATGATAGATGGGGCCCCTGGACCTCTGTACACTAGTGATAGATGGGGCCCCGGACCTCTGTACACTAGTGATAGATGGGGCCCCTGGACCTCTGTACACTAGTGATAGATGGGGCCCCGGACCTCTGTACACTAGTGATAGATGGGGCCCCGGACCTCTGTACACCAGTGATAGATGGGGCCCCGGACCTCTGTACACCAGTGATAGATGGGGCCCCGGACCTCTGTACACTAGTGATAGATGGGGCCCCGGACCTCTGTACACTAGTGATAGATGGGGCCCCCGGACCTCTGTACACTAGTGATAGATGGGGCCCCAGACCTCTGTACACTAGTGATAGATGGGGCCCCGGACCTCTGTACACCAGTGATAGATGGGGCCCCTGGACCTCTGTACACCAGTGATAGATGGGGCCCCGGACCTCTGTACACTAGTGATAGATGGGGCCCCGGACCTCTGTACACCAGTGATAGATGGGGCCCCTGGACCTCTGTACACCAGTGATAGATGGGGCCCCGGACCTCTGTACACTAATGATAGATGGGGCCCCCGGACCTCTGTACATTAGATGGGGCCTCGGACCTCTGTACACTAGTGATAGATGGGGCCCCGGACCTCTGTACACTAGTGATAGATGGGGCCCCGGACCTCTGTACACTAGTGATAGATGGGGCCCCGGACCTCTGTACACTAGTGATAGATGGGACCCCGGACCTCTGTACACTAGTGATAGATGGGACCCCGGACCTCTGTACACTAGTGATAGATGGGGCCCCGGACCTCTGTACACTAGTGATAGATGGGGCCCCGGACCTCTGTACACTAGTGATAGATGGGGCCCCGGACCTCTGTACACTAGTAATAGATGGGGCCCCGGACCTCTGTACACTAGTGATAGATGGGGCCCCGGACCTCTGTACACTAGATGGGGCCCCGGACCTCTGTACACTAGTGATAGATGGGGCCCCGGACCTCTGTACACTAGATGGGGCCCCGGACCTCTGTACACTAGTGATAGATGGGGCCCCGGACCTCTGTACACTAGATGGGGCCCCGGACCTCTGTACACTAGTGATAGATGGGGCCTCGGACCTCTGTACACTAGATGGGGCCCCGGACCTCTGTACACTAGTGATAGATGGGGCCCCGGACCTCTGTACACTAGTGATAGATGGGGCCCCGGACCTCTGTACACTAGTGATAGATGGGGCCCCCGGACCTCTGTACACCAGTGATAGATGGGACCCCCGGACCTCTGTACACTAGTGATAGATGGGGCCCCGGACCTCTGTACACTAGTGATAGATGGGGCTCCCGGACCTCTGTACACCAGTGATAGATGGGGCCCCGGACCTCTGTACACTAGTGATAGATGGGGCCCCGGACCTCTGTACACTAGATGGGGCCCCGGACCTCTGTACACTAGTGATAGATGGGGCCCCTGGACCTCTGTACACTAGTGATAGATGGGGCCCCTGGACCTCTGTACACTAGTGATAGATGGGGCCCCGGACCTCTGTACACTAGTGATAGATGGGGCTCCCGGACCTCTGTACACCAGTGATAGATGGGGCCCCGGACCTCTGTACACTAGTGATAGATGGGGCCCCGGACCTCTGTACACTAGATGGGGCCCCGGACCTCTGTACACTAGTGATAGATGGGGCCCCTGGACCTCTGTACACTAGTGATAGATGGGGCCCCTGGACCTCTGTACACTAGTGATAGATGGGGCCCCGGACCTCTGTACACTAGTGATAGATGGGGCCCCGGACCTCTGTACACTAGTGATAGATGGGGCCCCCGGACCTCTGTACACCAGTGATAGATGGGACCCCCGGACCTCTGTACACTAGTGATAGATGGGGCCCCGGACCTCTGTACACTAATGATAGATGGGGCCCCGGACCTCTGTACACTAGTGATAGATGGGACCCCCGGACCTCTGTACACTAGTGATAGATGGGACCCCGGACCTCTGTACACTAATGATAGATGGGGCCCCGGACCTCTGTACACTAGTGATAGATGGGGCTCCCGGACCTCTGTACACCAGTGATAGATGGGGCCCCGGACCTCTGTACACTAGTGATAGATGGGGCCCCGGACCTCTGTACACTAGATGGGGCCCCGGACCTCTGTACACTAGTGATAGATGGGGCCCCGGACCTCTGTACACTAGTAATAGATGGGGCCCCGGACCTCTGTACACCAGTGATAGATGGGGCCCCTGGACCTCTGTACACTAGTGATAGATGGGGCCCCGGACCTCTGTACACTAGATGGGGCCCCGGACCTCTGTACACTAGTGATAGATGGGGCCCCCGGACCTCTGTACACTAATGATAGATGGGGCCCCGGACCTCTGTACACTAGTGATAGATGGGGCCCCCGGACCTCTGTACACTAGTGATAGATGGGGCCCCGGACCTCTGTACACTAGTGATAGATGGGGCCCCCGGACCTCTGTACACTAATGATAGATGGGGCCCCCGGACCTCTGTACACTAGTGATAGATGGGGCCCCCGGACCTCTGTACACTAGTGATAGATGGGGCCCCCGGACCTCTGTACACTAGTGATAGATGGGGCCCCCGGACCTCTGTACACTAATGATAGATGGGGCCCCGGACCTCTGTACACTAGATGGGGCCCCGGACCTCTGTACACTAGTGATAGATGGGGCCCCGGACCTCTGTACACCAGTGATAGATGGGGCCCCGGACCTCTGTACACTAGTGATAGATGGGGCCCCCGGACCTCTGTACACCAGTGATAGATGGGGCCCCGGACCTCTGTACACCAGTGATAGATGGGGCCCCGGACCTCTGTACACTAGTGATAGATGGGGCCCCGGACCTCTGTACACTAATGATAGATGGGGCCCTGGACCTCTGTACACTAGTGATAGATGGGGCCCCGGACCTCTGTACACTAGTGATAGATGGGGCCCCGGACCTCTGTACACTAGTGATAGATGGGGCCCCGGACCTCTGTACACCAGTGATAGATGGGGCCCCGGACCTCTGTACACTAGTGATAGATGGGGCCCTGGACCTCTGTACACTAGTGATAGATGGGGCCCCGGACCTCTGTACACTAGTGATAGATGGGGCCCCGGACCTCTGTACACTAGTGATAGATGGGGCCCCCGGACCTCTGTACACCAGTGATAGATGGGGCCCCGGACCTCTGTACACTAGTGATAGATGGGGCCCCGGACCTCTGTACACTAGTGATAGATGGGGCCCCGGACCTCTGTACACTAGTGATAGATGGGGCCCCGGACCTCTGTACACTAGTGATAGATGGGGCCCCGGACCTCTGTACACTAGTGATAGATGGGGCCCCGGACCTCTGTACACTAGTGATAGATGGGGCCCCTGGACCTCTGTACACCAGTGATAGATGGGGCCCCACCATCAGACATGTATCACACAGCGGACGACCAATGTCTTACTATGTGTGGCCCCTGACATGCAGGATCGGCAGATGTGACACCACAACTCCCAGCATGTCCTGACCCTCCCCCATCCTCCTCAGTGTAATGGCGGCTCCTCTATAAATACATCTCACAACCGCATCGTTCTCCCCATTCACACTACTCACCGTCTCACCTGCGTTATCACACGGCCCCAGTTCACACTCGTCCTCTCTGTGCAGAGCTGCAGCCGCTTCCTGATCCACGTCACGTCTGTACAGGAGCAAAGCAACGAGACAACGGGACAAAGGGCAGAGAGGAGACGAGGAGGAGAGGAGAGGAGCCCGCCACCTGCTGGAGGGAGGAGAGCACTGTACAACCACATCCTACTATACAGGAGAACCACCACCCCGACACTTACGAGGTCCTACAAAGGGAAGCCGTCCACTTCCAACCCAAAGGCAGAGTACTAATATGCGGAGACCTGAATGCAAGGACAGGCACAGAGTTAGACTACCTGCCTCCTGACGACAACCCACATACGCACGGTAGTGAGATCCACCACCCAGAACCCACACAGACAAGAAGAAACAGCCAAGACAGAATTGTCAACAAGAGTGGGAGACAACTGCTGAACATGTGCCGAAGGCTAGGACTGTACATAATAAACGGACGTACCACAGGCGATCCCAGAGGACGCTTCACACTAAACTCTCAAGTGGGCAACAGCGTGGTGGACTATGCCATTACAGACGCAGACCTGTCAGACATTGAAGACTTCACAATCGCACCTGACTCCCATCTATCAGACCACAACCAGATCCTACTATACATGAGAACCAGGAACAAAACACCCGCACATGAGCCCCAACAGTCCGGCCTCTACAACTTACCAAGACATTTCAAATGGGCCAACCACCAGGCCATAGAATATACCAACGCAACCAACCGACCCGAAATCAAGACACTGCTCACAAACTTCCATACAAACACCTATCAGCCAGACCAACAGGGAGTCACCAGAGCTGTGAAGGATCTCAAGTACATCCTACAGACCACAGCAGAACTAGCAGGCCTGAAACCAACCAAACCCATAAGACAAACCAACAAACAGTCCCACAAATGGTTCGACAGCGACTGCAGAGCACTACGCCATACCCTAAGAACAGCCTCCAACCACAAACACAGGGACCCCAACAACAAGGAGGTGAGGGAAGCCTACAGCAATCTATGCAAGCAATACAAGGGCACCCTCAGAGAGAAGAAACAGAGATACCTCTCCCACAAAATCCAGCAACTAGAGGACTCCCTCCAGGACAGCTCATTCTGGGAGACCTGGCACCACATGGGCACAAAGCCCAAGAAAAACTCTCTCCACATCCAAAATGGCAATATCTGGCTCAACTACTTCAGAGGTCTCTACAAAAACATCCCAGAAGAAGAACTAACTCCAGAACAGCAACAGATAATCACCAAACTGAGGGACATGGAGAAAGTCATCAAAGACTTCCAGAACCCTCTGGACTCACCAATCACCATAAAAGATATACAGGAAAGAATTGCCGTGCTGAAAGGCAAAAAGGCCAGTGGCCCTGACGGCATCCTACCAGAGATGATGAAATACAGCCCTCCAGCAATACACGCGGCACTGGCAAAGCTATTCACCCTCGTGCTCAATGCTGGACACTTCCCCGAAGACTGGAACAAAGAGCTCATAACCCCCATCTACAAGAATGGAGACCAATATGACCCCAACAACTACAGAGGGATCTGCGTCAGCAGCACATAGCTGGGGAAACTGTACAACAGCATCATCAATAACAGAATCCTCACCTTCCTCACACAACACGGGGTCCTCAGCAAGAGCCAAGCAGGGTTCATGCCAAACCACCGCACCACAGACCATATCTACACCCTGCACAGCCTCATCAAGACGCACGTCCACAACACCAGAAGAGGCAAGATATTCGCCTGCTTCGTGGACTTTATGAAGGCGTTTGATTAAGTATGGCACCCAGGCCTACTTCTAAAACTCCTAGAGAGTGGAATAGGAGGAAGAACGTACGACGTCATCAAGAGCTCCTACACCGGAAACCAGTGCAGTGTGAAGGTGAATGGGAAAAGGACCGCATACTTCCAACAGGCCCGAGGGGTCAGACAAGGCTGTAGCCTGAGCCCAACGCTCTCCAACATCTATATCAATGAACTGGCTACAGCCCTGGAGGCCTCACCAACTCCAGGCCTCACCCTGAACAATCGAGAGGTGAAGTTCCTGCTATACGCCGATGACCTCCTACTCCTGGCCCCCACCGAGAAAGACCTCCAAGAAAGCCTGTCAGTGCTGGAAAAATTCAGCACCACATGGGCCCTACCCATCAACCAGAAGAAGACCAAAGTCATGGTATTCCAGAAGAAGGGCCACAATAAAGCCTCCACCACCCCACAATTCACACTGAACGGCTCCACACTGGAGAAAACCAACAGCTACACCGACCTGGGGCTGGAGCTCAGCCAATCAGGAAGCTTCAAAGCAGCAATAGAAACCCTGAAAGCAAAAGCCTGCAGAACCTTCTACGCCATCAGAAGACAACTGTACCACCTCAAACCACCGGTGAGGGTCTGGCTGAAGATATTTGACGCTGTCATCTCCCCGATCCTTCTCTATGGCAGTGAGGTTTGGGGCCCAGCCACCTACCCAGACCAGTCAAGGTGGGATTCCAGCCCAACAGAGAACTTCCACCTGGAGTTCTGCAAATACCTGCTCCATGTCCATCGCAACACCACCAACATAGCCTGCAGGGCAGAGCTAGGCAGACTCCCCCTATGGCTCACCATACAGAAGAGGGCGCTAGCTTTCCAGGCACACATCCAGGGGAGCGACTCCTACCACCACCAAGCATGGCTAAGCCACCTGAGCAAACCAGACATTCAACAACCAAACAGCAGCCAACCACCAAACCAAAAACTCCAACAGATGATAACCAAGGCCGAAATAAAGGCGACCATAGAGGCAAACAGAGAGCGGTACATTGAAGAATGGAGAAACGAAATAAATAACTCCAAGAAACTCACCGTGTACCAATCCCTACAAAGGGACTACACCATGGCCACCTACCTGGAGAGAATACGCCACCCCAAGCACAGACAGACCCTGAGCCGATACAGACTGAGCGCCCACAACCTAGAGATAGAGACGGGGCGATACAGGCAGACGTACAAGCCACGGGAGAAGAGACTGTGCCAGCACTGTGACCAGGGGGTCCTAGAAGACGAGACCCACTTCCTGCTACACTGCACCAAATACTCAGCTGTGAGGGCCGTCTACTACCAAAGACTCTCTGCCCACATCCCAGACTGGGAGAAGAAGAAGCCACTGTGGAGATCGCTGCCCAATACGTGTCCAGCTGTCACCAAACCAGAGGAAGATGAGACTCCACGGACTGTTATATTTATCCCAATACACCCGCCCCACCCCACCTCCCCATATAGCAGTCACCAACGAAGAGGAAGACGAGACTCCACGGACTATCAAACCCCCCTCCTGAACACCACTGTCAGGATTTGAACCTGTGACCTGCTGTCTTGCCCGGTGTCTCTTTGCTTCCTGAGCTACTCAGCTTGTTGAATAACGGCCTGCTGGACTTCAGTGTGGAGCCTACTGCAGAGGCTCATCAGCTGATTCTCATGATTGGAACCCGCCCTGTATTGCCCTGATTGGGTTGCCTATATATATAGGTGACTCTGACACTTCCTGTTGTGTTGGTATTGTGTTCTGTCTATCTGAATACAGCCTGGACACCTAGGAGACCTCCTTGCTGGAGCGCTTCTTCAGTTCCCTGGAACTTCACCTGCTGCCTGCAAGCTCACCGTAGCTTTACTACAGCTCCCGAATTACTACAGACCTGGTATTGGCTTATCTGCTCTTGGACTGTTACCTCAGCCCCTGGGGCTCCCCACCTGCTGCCTCCAGCCTCCTGTGCATTACCTGACGACTCGACTCCTGATCCTGTTCTACTAGTACCGTGACAACCACTAAGTGCCCCCCCATCACCTGTTTACCCCATACCCACCGATACCCGCATGCCCCAAACAAGAACGACAAGACCTTAAGGACACTCAAAGAGTGACTATATATACTATATCTATAGGTGACCGCTGTATCTACAATCAGATTAGAGGGTGACTATATATACTATATCTATAGGTCACCGCTGTATCTACAATCTGATTAGAGGGTGACTATATATACTATATCTATAGGTCACCGCTGTATCTGCAATCAGAGGGTGACTATATATACTATATCTATAGGTGACCGCTGTATCTACAATCAGATTAGAGGGTGACTATATATACTATATCTATAGGTTACTGCTGTATCTACAATCAGATTAGTGGGTGACTATATATAATATATCTATAGGTCACCGCTGTATCTACAATCTGATTAGAGGGTGACTATATATACTATATCTATAGGTCACTGCTGTATCTACAATCAGAGGGTGACTATATATACTATATCTATAGTTGACGGCCGTATCTACAATCAGATTAGAGGGTGACTATATATACTATATCTATAGGTGACCGCTGTATCTACAATCAGATTAGTGGGTGACTATATATACTATATCTATAGGTCACTTCTGTATCTACAATCAGAGGGTGACTATATATACTATATCTATAGGTCACTGCTGTATCTACAATCAGATTAGAGGGTGACTATATATACTATATCTATAGGTCACCGCTGTATCTACAATCTGATTAGAGGGTGACTATATATACTACATCTATAGGTCACCGCTGTATCTACAATCTGATTAGAGGGTGACTATATATACTACATCTATAGGTGACCACTGTATCTACAATCAGATTAGAGGGTGACTATATATACTATATCTATAGGTTACCGCTGTATCTACAATCAGATTAGTGGGTGACTATATATACTATATCTATAGGTCACCGCTGTATCTACAATCTGATTAGAGGGTGACTATATATACTATATCTATAGGTCACTGCTGTATCTACAATCAGAGGGTGACTATATATACTATATCTATAGTTGACGGCCGTATCTACAATCAGATTAGAGGGTGACTATATATACTATATCTATAGTTGACGGCCGTATCTACAATCAGATTAGACGGTGACTATATATACTGTATCTATAGGTGACCACTGTATCTACAATCAGATTAGTGGGTGACTATATATACTATATCTATAGGTCACTTCTGTATCTACAATCAGAGGGTGACTATATATACTATATCTATAGGTCACCGCTGTATCTACAATCAGAGGGTGACTATATATACTATATCTATAGTTGACGGCCGTATCTTCAATCAGATTAGAGGGTGACTATATATACTATATCTATAGTTGACGGCCGTATCTACAATCAGATTAGAGGGTGACTATATATACTATATCTATAGGTCACCGCCGTATCTACAATCAGATTAGTGGGTGACTATATATACTATATCTATAGGTCACCGCTGTATCTACAATCAGATTAGAGGGTGACTATATATACTATATCTATAGGTGACCGCTGTATCTACAATCAGATTAGTGGGTGACTATATATACTATATCTATAGGTCACCGCTGTATCTAAAATCCGATTAGAGGGTGACTATATATACTATATCTATAGGTGACCGCTGTATCTACAATCAGATTAGTGGGTGACTATATATACTATATCTATAGGTCACCGCCGTATCTACAATCAGATTAGTGGGTGACTATATATACTATATCTATAGGTCACCGCTGTATCTACAATCAGATTAGAGGGTGACTATATATACTATATCTATAGGTCACCGCTGTAGCTACAATCTGATTAGAGGTTGACTATATATACTATATCTATAGGTCACCGCTGTAGCTACAATCTGATTAGAGGTTGACTATATATACTATATCTATAGGTGACCGCTGTATCTACAATCAGATTAGAGGGTGACTATATATACTATATCTATAGGTCACCGCTGTATCTACAATCTGATTAGAGGTTGACTATATATACTATATCTATAGTTGACCACAGAATCTACAATCAGATTAGTGGGTGACTATATATACTATATCTATAGGTCACCGCTGTATCTACAATCTGATTAGAGGTTGACTATATATACTATATCTATAGTTGACCACAGAATCTACAATCAGATTAGTGGGTGACTATATATACTATATCTATAGGTGACCACTGTATCTGCAATCAGAGGGTGACTATATATACTATATCTATAGGTGACCGCTGTATCTACAATCAGATTAGAGGGTGACTATATATACTATATCTATAGGTTACTGCTGTATCTACAATCAGATTAGTGGGTGACTATATATAATATATCTATAGGTCACCGCTGTATCTACAATCTGATTAGAGGGTGACTATATATACTATATCTATAGGTCACTGCTGTATCTACAATCAGAGGGTGACTATATATACTATATCTATAGTTGACGGCCGTATCTACAATCAGATTAGAGGGTGACTATATATACTATATCTATAGGTGACCGCTGTATCTACAATCAGATTAGTGGGTGACTATATATACTATATCTATAGGTCACTTCTGTATCTACAATCAGAGGGTGACTATATATACTATATCTATAGGTCACTGCTGTATCTACAATCAGATTAGAGGGTGACTATATATACTATATCTATAGGTCACCGCTGTATCTACAATCTGATTAGAGGGTGACTATATATACTACATCTATAGGTCACCGCTGTATCTACAATCTGATTAGAGGGTGACTATATATACTACATCTTTAGGTGACCGCTGTATCTACAATCAGATTAGAGGGTGACTATATATACTATATCTATAGGTTACCGCTGTATCTACAATCAGATTAGTGGGTGACTATATATACTATATCTATAGGTCACCGCTGTATCTACAATCTGATTAGAGGGTGACTATATATACTATATCTATAGGTCACCGCTGTATCTACAATCAGATTAGAGGGTGACTATATATACTATATCTATAGGTCACTGCTGTATCTACAATCAGAGGGTGACTATATATACTATATCTATAGTTGACGGCCGTATCTACAATCAGATTAGAGGGTGACTATATATAATATATCTATAGTTGACGGCCGTATCTACAATCAGATTAGAGGGTGATTATATATACTGTATCTATAGGTGACCACTGTATCTACAATCAGATTAGTGGGTGACTATATATACTATATCTATAGGTCACTTCTGTATCTACAATCAGAGGGTGACTATATATACTATATCTATAGGTCACTGCTGTATCTACAATCAGAGGGTGACTATATATACTATATCTATAGTTGACGGCCGTATCTACAATCAGATTAGAGGGTGACTATATATACTATATCTATAGGTCACCGCCGTATCTACAATCTGATTAGAGGGTGACTATATATACTACATCTATAGGTGACCGCTGTATCTACAATCAGATTAGAGGGTGACTATATATACTATATCTATAGGTCACTGCTGTATCTACAATCAGATTAGAGGGTGACTATATATACTATATCTATAGGTCACCGCTGTATCTACAATCTGATTAGAGGGTGACTATATATACTACATCTATAGGTCACCGCTGTATCTACAATCTGATTAGAGGGTGACTATATATACTACATCTATAGGTCACCGCTGTATCTACAATCTGATTAGAGGGTGACTATATATACTACATCTATAGGTGACCGCTGTATCTACAATCAGATTAGAGGGTGACTATATATACTATATCTATAGGTTACCGCTGTATCTACAATCAGATTAGTGGGTGACTATATATACTATATCTATAGGTCACCGCTGTATCTACAATCTGATTAGAGGGTGACTATATATCCTATATCTATAGGTCACTGCTGTATCTACAATCAGAGGGTGACTATATATACTATATCTATAGTTGACGGCCGTATCTACAATCAGATTAGAGGGTGACTATATATACTATATCTATAGTTGACGGCCGTATCTACAATCAGATTAGAGGGTGACTATATATACTATATCTATAGGTGACCACTGTATCTACAATCAGAGGGTGACTATATATACTATATCTATAGGTCACTGCTGTATCTACAATCAGAGGGTGACTATATATACTATATCTATAGGTCACTGCTGTATCTACAATCAGATTAGAGGGTGACTATATATACTATATCTATAGGTCACCGCTGTATCTACAATCTGATTAGAGGGTGACTATATATACTACATCTATAGGTCACCGCTGTATCTACAATCTTATTAGAGGGTGACTATATATACTATATCTATAGGTCACTGCTGTATCTACAATCAGAGGGTGACTATATATACTATATCTATAGTTGACCACAGTATCTACAATCAGATTAGAGGGTGACTATATATACTATATCTATAGTTAACCACAGTATCTACAATCAGATTAGTGGGTGACTATATATACTATATCTATAGGTCACCGCTGTATCTACAATCTGATTAGAGGGTGACTATATATACTATATCTATAAGTCACCGCTGTATCTGCAATCAGAGGGTGACTATATATACTATATCTATAGGTGACCGCTGTATCTACAATCAGATTAGAGGGTGACTATATATACTATATCTATAGGTGACCGCTGTATCTACAATCAGATTAGTGGGTGACTATATATACTATATCTATAGGTCACCGCTGTATATACAATCTGATTAGAGGGTGACTATATATACTATATCTATAGGTCACTGCTGTATCTACAATCAGAGGGTGACTATATATACTATATCTATAGGTGACCGCTGTATCTATAATCAGAGGGTGACTATATATACTACATCTATAGGTCACTGCTGTATCTACAATCAGAGGGTGACTATATATACTATATCTATAGGTGACCACTGTATCTACAATCAGAGGGTGACTATATATACTATATCTATAGGTCACTACCGTATCTACAATCAGATTAGTGGGTGACTATATATACTACATCTATAGGTCACCACTGTATCTGCAATCAGAGGGTGACTATATATACTATATCTATAGGTGACCGCTGTATCTACAATCAGAGGGTGACTGTATATACTATATGTATAGGTCAGTGCCGTATCTACAATCTGATTAGAGGGTGACTATATATACTACATCTATAGGTCACCGCTGTATCTACAATCAGATTAGAGGGTGACTATATATACTATATCTATAGGTGACCACTGTATCTTCAATCAGAGGGTGACTATATATATACTATATCTATAGGTCACTGCTGTATCTACAATCAGAGGGTGACTATATATATACTATATAGGTCACTGCTGTATCTACAATCAGAGGGTGTCTATATATACTATATCTATAGGTCACTGCTGTATCTGCAATCAGAGGGTGACTATATATACTATATCTAAAGGTGACCGCTGTATCTACAATCAGATTAGAGGGTGACTATATATACTATATCTATAGGTGACCGCCGTATCTACAATCAGATTAGAGGGTGACTATATATACTATATCTATAGGTCACCGCCGTATCTACAATCAGATTAGTGGGTGACTATATATACTATATCTATAGGTCACCGCCGTATCTACAATCAGATTAGAGGGTGACTATATATACTATATCTATAGGTCACCGCCGTATCTACAATCAGATTAGTGGGTGACTATATATACTATATCTATAGGTCACCGCCGTATCTACAATCAAAGGGTGACTATATATACTACATCTATAGGTCACTGCTGTATCTACAATCAGAGGGTGACTATACTATATCTATAGGTGACAGCTGTATCTACAATCAGAGGGTGACTATATATACTATATCTATAGGTCACCGCTGTATCTACAATCAGAGGGTGATTATATATACTATATATATAGGTCACTGCTGTATCTGCAATCAGAGGGTGACTATATATACTATATCTATAGGTCACCGCTGTATCTACAATCAGATTAGATGGTGACTATATATACTATATCTATAGGTCACCTCTGTATCTACAATCAGAGGGTGACTATATATACTACATCTATAGGTCACTGCTGTATCTACAATCAGAGGGTGACTATATATACTATATCTATAGGTGACCGCTGTATCTACAATCAGAGGGTTACTATATATACTATATCGATAGGTCACCGCTGTATCTACAATCAGAGGGTGACTATATATACTATATCTATAGGTCACCGCTGTATCTACAATCTGATTAGAGGGTGACTATATATACTATATCTATAGGTCACTGCTGTATCTACAATCAGAGGGTGACTATGTATACTATATCTATAGGTGACCACTGTATCTACAATCAGAGGGTGACTATATATACTATATCTATAGGTTACCGCTGTATCTACAATCAGATTAGAGGGTGACTATATATACTTTATCTATAGGTCACTTCTGTATCTACAATCAGAGGGTGACTATATATACTATATCTATGGGTCACCGCTGTATCTACAATCTGATTAGAGGTTGACTATATATACTATATCTATAGGTCACTTCTGTATCTACAATCAGAGGGTGACTATATATACTATATCTATAGGTGACCACTGTATCTACAATCAGAGGGTGACTATATATACTACATCTATAGGTCACCGCTGTATCTACAATCTGATTAGAGGGTGACTATATATACTACATCTATAGGTCACCGCTGTATCTACAATCTGATTAGAGGGTGACTATATATACTATATCTATAGGTCACCGCTGTATCTGCAATCAGAGGGTGACTATATATACTATATCTATAGGTGACCGCTGTATCTACAATCAGATTAGAGGGTGACTATATATACTATATCTATAGGTGACCGCTGTATCTACAATCAGATTAGTGGGTGACTATATATACTATATCAATAGGTCACCGATGTATCTACAATCTGATTAGAGGGTGACTATATATACTATATCTATTGGTCACTGCTGTATCTACAATCAGAGGGTGACTATATATACTATATCTATAGGTGACCGCTGTATCTACAATCAGAGGGTGACTATATATACTACATCTATAGGTCACTGCTGTATCTACAATCAGAGGGTGACTATATATACTATATCTATAGGTGACCACTGTATCTACAATCAGAGGGTGACTATATATACTATATCTATAGGTCACTACCGTATCTACAATCAGATTAGTGGGTGACTATATATACTACATCTATAGGTCACCACTGTATCTGCAATCAGAGGTTGACTATATATACTATATCTATAGGTGACCTCTGTATCTACAATCAGAGGGTGACTGTATATACTATATGTATAGGTCAGTGCCGTATCTACAATCTGATTAGAGGGTGACTATATATACTACATCTATAGGTCACCGCTGTATCTACAATCAGATTAGAGGGTGACTATATATACTATATCTATAGGTGACCACTGTATCTACAATCAGAGGGTGACTATATATACTATATCTATAGGTCACTGCTGTATCTACAATCAGAGGGTGACTATATATACTATATCTATAGGTGACCACTGTATCTACAATCAGAGGGTGACTATATATACTATATCTATAGGTCTCCGCTGTATCTACAATCAGAGGGTGACTATATATACTATATCTATAGGTCACTGTTGTATCTACAATCAGAGGGTGACTATATATACTATATCTATAGGTGACCGCTGTATCTACAATCAGATTAGAGGGTGACTATATATACTATATCTATAGGTCACCGCCGTATCTACAATCAGATTAGAGGGTGACTATATATACTATATCTATAGGTCACCGCCGTATCTACAATCAGATTAGTGGGTGACTATATATACTATATCTATGGGTCACCGCCGTATCTACAATCAAAGGGTGACTATATAGACTACATCTATAGGTCACTGCTGTATCTACAATCAGAGGGTGACTATATATACTACATTTATAGGTCACTGCTGTATCTACAATCAGAGGGTGACTATATATACTATATCTATAGGTCACCGCTGTATCTACAATCAGAGGGTGATTATATATACTATATCTATAGGTCACTGCTGTATCTGCAATCAGAGGGTGACTATATATACTATATCTATAGGTCACCGCTGTATCTACAATCAGATTAGATGGTGACTATATATACTACAGCTATAGGTCACTGCTGTATCTACAATCAGAGGGTGACTATATATACTATATCTATAGGTGACCGCTGTATCTACAATCAGAGGGTTACTATATATACTATATCGATAGGTCACCGCTGTATCTACAATCAGAGGGTGACTATATATACTATATCTATAGGTCACCGCTGTATCTACAATCTGATTAGAGGGTGACTATATATACTATATCTATAGGTCACTGCTGTATCTACAATCAGAGGGTGACTATGTATACTATATCTATAGGTGACCACTGTATCTACAATCAGAGGGTGACTATATATACTATATCTATAGGTTACCGCTGTATCTACAATCAGATTAGAGGGTGACTATATATACTTTATCTATAGGTCACTTCTGTATCTACAATCAGAGGGTGACTATATATACTATATCTATGGGTCACCGCTGTATCTACAATCTGATTAGAGGTTGACTATATATACTATATCTATAGGTCACTTCTGTATCTACAATCAGAGGGTGACTATATATACTATATCTATAGGTGACCACTGTATCTACAATCAGAGGGTGACTATATATACTACATCTATAGGTCACCGCTGTATCTACAATCTGATTAGAGGGTGACTATACATACTACATCTATAGGTCACCGCTGTATCTACAATCTGATTAGAGGGTGACTATATATACTATATCTATAGGTCACCGCTGTATCTGCAATCAGAGGGTGACTATATATACTATATCTATAGGTGACCGCTGTATCTACAATCAGATTAGAGGGTGACTATATATACTATATCTATAGGTGACCGCTGTATCTACAATCAGATTAGTGGGTGACTATATATACTATATCAATAGGTCACCGATGTAGCTACAATCTGATTAGAGGGTGACTATATATACTATATCTATTGGTCACTGCTGTATCTACAATCAGAGGGTGACTATATATACTATATCTATAGGTGACCGCTGTATCTACAATCAGAGGGTGACTATATATACTACATCTATAGGTCACTGCTGTATCTACAATCAGAGGGTGACTATATATACTATATCTATAGGTGACCACTGTATCTACAATCAGAGGGTGACTATATATACTATATCTATAGGTCACTACCGTATCTACAATCAGATTAGTGGGTGACTATATATACTACATCTATAGGTCACCACTGTATCTGCAATCAGAGGGTGACTATATATACTATATCTATAGGTGACCTCTGTATCTACAATCAGAGGGTGACTGTATATACTATATGTATGGGTCAGTGCCGTATCTACAATCTGATTAGAGGGTGACTATATATACTACATCTATAGGTCACCGCTGTATCTACAATCAGATTAGAGGGTGACTATATATACTATATCTATAGGTGACCACTGTATCTACAATCAGAGGGTGACTATATATACTATATCTATAGGTCACTGCTGTATCTACAATCAGAGGGTGACTATATATACTATATCTATAGGTGACCACTGTATCTACAATCAGAGGGTGACTATATATACTATATCTATAGGTCTCCGCTGTATCTACAATCAGAGGGTGACTATATATACTATATCTATAGGTCACTACCGTATCTACAATCAGATTAGTGGGTGACTATATATACTACATCTATAGGTCACCACTGTATCTGCAATCAGAGGGTGACTATATATACTATATCTATAGGTGACCTCTGTATCTACAATCAGAGGGTGACTGTATATACTATATGTATGGGTCAGTGCCGTATCTACAATCTGATTAGAGGGTGACTATATATACTACATCTATAGGTCACCGCTGTATCTACAATCAGATTAGAGGGTGACTATATATACTATATCTATAGGTGACCACTGTATCTACAATCAGAGGGTGACTATATATACTATATCTATAGGTGACCACTGTATCTACAATCAGAGGGTGACTATATATACTATATCTATAGGTCTCCGCTGTATCTACAATCAGAGGGTGACTATATATACTATATCTATAGGTAACTGTTGTATCTACAATCAGAGGGTGACTATATATACTATATCTATAGGTGACCGCTGTATCTACAATCAGATTAGAGGGTGACTATATATACTATATCTATAGGTCACCGCCGTATCTACAATCAGATTAGAGGGTGACTATATATACTATATCTATAGGTCACCGCCGTATCTACAATCAGATTAGTGGGTGACTATATATACTATATCTATGGGTCACCGCCGTATCTACAATCAAAGGGTGACTATATAGACTACATCTATAGGTCACTGCTGTATCTACAATCAGAGGGTGACTATATATACTACATTTATAGGTCACTGCTGTATCTACAATCAGAGGGTGACTATACTATATCTATAGGTGACCGCTGTATCTACAATCAGAGGGTGACTATATATACTATATCTATAGGTCACCGCTGTATCTACAATAAGAGGGTGATTATATATACTATATCTATAGGTCACCGCTGTATCTGCAATCAGAGGGTGACTATATATACTATATCTATAGGTGACCGCTGTTTCTACAATCAGATTAGAGGGTGACTATATATACTATATCTATAGGTCACCTCTGTATCTACAATCAGAGGGTGACTATATATACTACATCTATAGGTCACTGCTGTATCTACAATCAGATGGTGACTATATATACTATATCTATAGGTAACCGCTGTATCTACAATCAGAGGGTGACTATATATACTATATCTATAGGTCACTGCTGTATCTACAATCAGAGGGTGACTATATATACTATATCTATAGGTCACCTCTGTATCTACAATCAGAGGGTGACTATATATACTACATCTATAGGTCACTGCTGTATCTACAATCAGAGGGTGACTATATATACTATATCTATAGGTCACTGCTGTATCTACAATCAGAGGGTGACTATATATACTATATCTATAGGTCACCGCTGTATCTACAATCAGAGGGTGACTATATATACTATATCTATAGGTCACCTCTGTATCTACAATCAGAGGGTGACTATATATACTATATCTATAGGTCACCGCTGTATCTGCAATCAGAGGGTGACTATATTTACTATATCTATAGGTCACCTCTGTATCTACAATCAGAGGGTGACTATATATACTATATCTATAGGTCACCGCTGTATCTGCAATCAGAGGGTGACTATATTTACTATATCTATAGGTGACCGCTGTATCTACAATCAGAGGGTGACTATATACACTATATCTATAGGTCACTACTGTATCTACAATCAGAGGGTGACTATATATACTATATCTATAGGTGACCGCTGTATCTACAATCAGAGAGTGACTATATATACTATATCTATAGGTCACTACCGTATCTACAAAGAGAGGGTGACTATATATACTACATCTATAGGTGACCGCTGTATTTACAATCAGAGGGTGACTATATATACTATATCTATAGGTCACCGCTGTATCTACAATCAGATTAGAGGGTGACTATATATACTATATCTATAGGTCACTGCTGTATCTACAATCAGAGGGTGACTATATATACTATATCTATAGGTCACTGCTGTATCTACAATCAGAGGGTGACTATATATATTATATCTATAGGTGACCACTGTATCTACAATCAGAGGGTGACTATATATACTATATCTATAGGTCACCGCTGTATCTACAATCAGAGGGTGACTATATATACTATATCTATAGGTCACTGCTGTATCTACAATCAGAGGGTGACTATATATACTATATCTATAGGTCACCGCTGTATCTGCAATCAGAGGGTGACTATATATACTATATCTATAGGTCACCGCTGTATCTACAATCTGATTAGAGGGTGACTATATATACTATATCTATAGGTCACCGCCGTATCTACAATCAGATTAGTGGGTGACTATATATACTATATCTATAGGTCACTTCTTTATCTACAATCAGAGGGTGACTATATATACTATATCTATAGTTGACCACAGTATCTACAATCAGATTAGTGGGTGACTATATATACTATATCTATAGTTGACCACAGTATCTACAATCAGATTAGAGGGTGACTATATATACTATATCTATAGGTGACCGCTGTATCTACAATCAGATTAGTGGGTGACTATATATACTATGTCTATAGGTCACCGCCGTATCTACAATCTGATTAGAGGGTGTCTATATATACTATATCTATAGGTCACTGCTGTATCTACAATCAGAGGGTGACTATATATACTATATCTATAGGTGACCGCTGTATCTACAATCAGAGGGTGACTATATATACTACATCTATAGGTCACTGCTGTATCTACAATCAGAGGGTGACTATATATACTATATCTATAGGTCACTACCGTATCTACAATCAGATTAGAGGGTGACTATATATACTACATCTATAGGTCACCACTGTATCTGCAATCAGAGGGTGACTATATATACTATATCTTTAGGTGACCGCTGTATCTACAATCAGAGGGTGACTGTATATACTATATGTATAGGTCAGTGCCGTATCTACAATCTGATTAGAGGGTGACTATATATACTACATCTATAGGTTACCGCTGTATCTACAATCAGATTAGAGGGTGACTATATATACTATATCTATAGGTGACAACTGTATCTACAATCAGAGGGTGACTATATATACTATATCTATAGGTCACTGCTGTATCTACAATCAGAGGGTGACTATATATACTATATCTATAGGTGACCACTGTATATACAATCAGAGGGTGACTATATATACTATATCTATAGGTCACCGCTGTATCTACAATCAGAGGGTGACTATATATACTATATCTATAGGTCACTGCTGTATCTACAATCAGAGGGTGACTATATATACTATATCTATAGGTCACCGCTGTATCTGCAATCAGAGGGTGACTATATATACTATATCTATAGGTGACCGCTGTATCTACAATCAGATTAGAGGGTGACTATATATACTATATCTATAGGTGACCGCTGTATCTACAATCAGATTAGAGGGTGACTATATATACTATATCTATAGGTCACCGTCGTATCTACAATCAGATTAGTGGGTGACTATATATACTATATCTATAGGTCACCGCCGTATCTACAATCAGATTAGAGGGTGACTATATATACTATATCTATAGGTCACCGCCATATCTACAATCAGATTAGAGGGTGACTATATATACTATATCTATAGGTCACCGCCGTATCTACAATCAGATTAGAGGGTGACTATATATACTATATCTATAGGTCACTGCTGTATCTACAATCAGAGGGTGACTATATATACTATATCTATAGGTGACCGCTGTATCTACAATCAGAGGGTGACTATATATACTATATCTATAGGTCACCGCTGTATCTACAATCAGACGGTGACTATATATACTATATCTATAGGTGACCGCTGTATCTACAATCAGAGGGTGACTATATATACTACATCTATAGGTCACTGCTGTATCTACAATCAGAGGGTGACTATATATACTATATCTATAGGTGACCACTGTATCTACAATCAGAGGGTGACTATATATACTATATCTATAGGTCACTGCTGTATCTACAATCAGAGGGTGACTATATATACTATATCTATAGGTCACCGCTGTATCTGCAATCAGAGGGTGACTATATATCCTATATCTATAGGTCACCGCTGTATCTACAATCAGAGGGTGACTATATATACTATATCTATAGGTCACCGCTGTATCTGCAATCGGAGGGTGACTATATATACTATATCTATAGGTCACCGCTGTATCTGCAATCAGAGGGTGACTATATATACTATATCTATAGGTGACCGCTGTATCTACAATCAGAGGGTGACTATATATACTATATCTATAGGTCACCGCTGTATCTGCAATCAGAGGGTGACTATATATACTATATCTATAGGTCACCGCTGTATCTGTAATCAGAGGGTGACTATATATACTATATCTATAGGTGACCGCTGTATCTACAATCAGAGAGTGACTATATATACTATATCTATAGGTCACTACCGTATCTACAATCTGAGTGTGACTATATATACTATATCTATAGGTCACTACCGTATCTACAATCAGAGGGTGACTATATATACTACATCTATAGGTCACTGCTGTATCTACAATCAGATTAGAGGGTGACTATATATACTACATCTATAGGTCACTACCGTATCTACAATCAGATTAGAGGGTGACTATATATACTATATCTATAGGTCACCACTGTATCTACAATCAGAGGGTGACTGTATATACTATATCTATAGGTCACCGCTGTATCTACAATCTGATTAGAGGGTGACTATATATACTACATCTATAGGTCACCGCTGTATCTACAATCAGATTAGAGGGTGACTGTATATACTATATCTATAGGTCACCGCTGTATCTACAATCTGATTAGAGGGTGACTATATATACTACATCTATAGGTCACCGCTGTATCTACAATCTGATTAGAGGGTGACTATATATATTACATCTATAGGTCACCGCTGTATCTACAATCAGATTAGAGGGTGACTGTATATACTATATGTATAGGTCAGTGCCGTATCTACAATCTAATTAGAGGGTGACTATATATATTACTAGCTGGTACCTGCGACTTTGTCTGTGGTGATTATAGAAGTGTGTAATTGGAGTGGCGGGTGAAATGTTAGTAGTGAGTCAGAGATATGGGATATGACTTTCTGTAAATTGAGAGAATACATGAGGCTTTTTTGTTTAACGTAGTTTTTATTTCAGCCGCTATATATACGGTGTTGGTATAAACTGTACATAGTGTCTTTGGGACAGAGGGATTACAAGTGAATATACTTGGATATACGACATTGTAGGATTTGTTTTTTTCGGCCAGTACATGTCAGTTTTGGGCACAGGATACTCTGGAGCAGCCACATACAGTTGTCCATGTGAGGAGCCTGGTGTGGTAAATGTCTTCCTGCTACTCTCAGCGTTTGTCTTTGGGATTTATTAATGGTCATTGTAACTTAAGGGGAAATTGTAGACGTGTGAATTGTAATGGGAAATGATTTGGTATAATTGGGATGCGTGGGGTATGGAGCGTAAAGTGTTGGCACAGCGGAGTGGAGAGGGCAGAGGTCCTGGCAGAGTTAGAGTGGTCCGTGAACTTACCAGTGTCGGGCTGGTGGATGGATCGTGCCGAGGAAACAGCAGGGAGGTGATAGCGGCGTCGGGTACTGTTGTGGCTATTGTGTATTAACTATGTTTGTGGAAAATTTGAGCCAAATCGGTGGAGCGGGTTTTGTGTGATTGACCGCCAAACATCCGAACATCCAAAGTCACAAACTCACAAACATTTCGCATTATTAATATATTAATAGGATAGGATTTATTTCTTATTCTTGCAGTTTTCTCTTTGGCCACTAGATGTCGGCAGAGAAGTCTTTGCTATATGAGCGGCGTCCCCTATAGCCGGCCGGGCCTCTATATCCAGTGCGGCCATGCCGGGGGAGACTTTGCTGAAACATTTATTTTCTGTTTTATCTTTAGAAAAATAAATAACACAATAGGGAGAAATAATTGGAGGCTTTTCCTTGGTGTTTTGATGCGGCTTTAGAAGAACCGGAACTCAGGGAGCGAAACCCCAACGTCACGTAAAGAGCCCAAGTCATGTACAACAGTGACCGAGGTCCAGCGGCGCCGAAGATTCACTGGTCCGAGAGCTCAGTAACTGCTGGGTGTGAACACACAAAATATAAAGCAGATCCCTATACCTGTCCATATACCAGTCCATATGCCTTTCCTTATACCTGTCCTATACTTGTCCGTATACCTTTCCCTAAACCTGTCCATATACTTCCCTATACCCATACCTCCCAACCGTCCCGATTTCCGCGGGACAGTCACGATTTGGGTGACATGTCCCGCGGTCCCGGTTGGAGGGAGGTATGTCCCGATTTCAACTCAGATCTGCGTCCAGAGGACGCAAATCTGAGTTGAACACATATGCAGCTGAAGCAAGGAGCTGACACAGGTCAGCTCCTCGCTCCGCTGCTGCGTGTCTCTCTCCCTGACACATGCGGCTGAAGCGAGGAGCTGACCTGTGTCAGCTCCTCGCTTCAGCCGCATGTGTCAGGGAGAGAGGCGGGCAGAGAGCGGTGAGGGAGCGGAGGAGAAGGTAAGTTTAATGTGGAGGTGGAACGTGAAACTGGGGGCAGATGAAGGAGAGGACGGCATGACACTGGGGGCAGATGAAGGAGGGGACATGAATCTGGGGGCAGAGATGGGGGGACATGAATCTGGGGGCAGAGATGGGGGGACATGAATCTGGGGGCAGAGATGGAGGGGACATGAATCTGGGGGCAGAGATGGAGGGACATGAATCTGGGGGCAGAGATGGGGGACATGAATCTGGGGGCAGAGATGGGGGGACATGAATCTGGGGGCAGAGATGGGGGACATGAATCTGGGGGCAGAGATGGGGGGACATGAATCTGGGGGCAGAGATGGAGGGGGGACATGAATCTGGGGGCAGAGATGGAGGGGACATGAATCTGGGGGCAGAGATGGAGGGACATGAATCTGGGGGCAGAGATGGAGGGACATGAATCTGGGGGCAGAGATGGAGGGACATGAATCTGGGGCAGAGATGGAGGGGACATGAATCTGGGGGCAGAGATGGAGGGGACATGAATCTGGGGGCAGAGATGGAGGGACATGAATATGGGGGCAGAGATGTGGGGAACATGAATCTGGGGGCAGAGATGGAGGGACATGAATCTGGGGGCAGAGATGGAGGGACATGAATCTGGGGGCAGAGATGGGGGACATGAATTTGGGGGCAGAGATGGAGAGGACATGAATCTGGGGGCAGAGATGGAGGGACATGAATCTGGGGGCAGAGATGGAGGGACATGAATCTGGGGGCAGAGATGGAGGGGACATGAATCTGGGGGCAGAGATGGAAGGACATGAATCTGGGGGCAGAGATGGGGGACATGAATCTGGGGGCAGAGATGGAGGGACATGAATCTGGGGGCAGAGATGGAGGGACATGAATCTGGGGGCAGAGATGGAGGGACATGAATCTGGGGGAGAGATGGAAGAGGGACATGAAACTGGGGGAGAGATGGAGGGGGGATATATAATTTACGGGTGACTGTAGGAGGATTATACTGTGTGCGGGCACATGAAAAATTACCGAGTGGGCGGAGTCAACACAAAAGTGGGCGGGGCTAAATTTGTAACGGCGCGCTACGCGCGACACACATTTTGTCCCTCTTTCAGTTCTTCAAAAGTTGGGAGGTATGCCTATACCTGTCCATATAACTGTCTGTATATCTGCCCATATACCTGCCCATATACCTTTCCCTATACCTGCCCATATACCTTTCCCTATACCAGTGTGTACTTGTGACCACGGATGACACGAGGAGACCAGTCTGTGCACCCTCTGTGCTGCTGTTACTGACGCGTAGACTGGACATGAGACTCTGCAGCCTTCCTGCGTTGCTGTATTTTCTGGCTCCTGGTCTCGGGGTCTGCCAGGCCCCCCATAAGGTAATACTCTGTGTAGAGGTCCGCTGTCAGGTATTGTGGCCGGCCCGGGGCCTTTGTGGCCGCTCAGTCTCACTATGGCTGCGGTCAGTACGCCCCGGACTGGTAACGGCTCTGTACTCATCACTGGGTTCTGTGGCGTCATCTGATCGCCGAGCGCCCTGGCTCATCCGTCAGGTATCGCACGTCATAACACCTAAATCCATCCATCACGACCCCAGAACAGGGCACATTAACGAGGCCAGTGGCCATTTGGAGGGCGGCACGCAGGCTGCGCCGTGAGAACTTGTGGGCAATACCGTCCCCTCACTACCAGGGTCATGTCCCATATTTTGGCGTGACGTTCTCCCATCAAAGTGCCCATGTGATATGTAAAGCCATGGCTATCCTGTGGAGTAGTCCGCCCGGCCTGGAACATTGGCCCTCAGGAGGTCACCCCTGGTCATTGCCGGAGAGATGTCATATATAGTGGCGATAGAATATCATTGAGAGTCTGAAGGCCGTGAGCAGGGAGGTCGGTAATAGGCCGCTGACTATTGTGGATACTCCAGCAGGTGGCGGTCTATTAAATAAAAAAAAAATAAAAAAACTACTTCCCTACGTTGCAATCCTTTGCTGCTGCTGCTGCGGCGCCGCCTCCTCTTCACCTGACAGAAGATGTCTGCGTATCAGCGCAGGTAGTGTGATGACGCCGCATGCGCTCAGACGCCGAGGTCCAAACTAGCGCAGGATAGGGCTGATCAGTTTGGTTTCAGAGTAGCCTTGTCCTGGACTAGTTTAGGTTAAAAAAAAAGTGCCACCACCTCCGAAAGTGCCTGGACTCTGTGTATGGAGGAGACCTGACCTGGTGGCGTACCCCATCTCATGGCGGATGAGAAGAGAAGAGGTATTGGCCTGGGCGTAGAAGACTCCGGAGCACACACTCACATCTGCTGGTCTGGACTGGACTAGGACATGCTCTTGGTTTTTGACATTGGCCATGGGTGTGTGTAGCCGCATTTCATACTGCGAAGTGCATCAGATTGTGGAGACCATCTTCTATATTAACCCTAAGACTCCTTTTGGGACTTTCCATCTTCATGTCCATATTGCCTTACAAAGATGGAGACCTGTGGGCAACGTGTGATAAGTGTAAGATCCATGTCGACCCCAGGTGAGCCAAAATATGTCTGATCTCCGGTCACCGAAATCTCTATGTGGTGCCTAAGAGGTCCCTAGTCCTATAGAGAGGTCCCTAGTCCTATAGAGAGCTCCTAGTCCTATACAGAAGTCCCTAGTCCTATAGAGAGGTCTCTAGTCCTATAGAGAGGTCCATAGTCCTATAGAGAGGTCCCTAGTCCTATAGAGAGGTCCCTAGTTCTATAGAGAGGTCTCTAGTCCTATACAGAGGTCCATAGTCCTATAGAGAGGTCCTAGTCCTATACAGAAGTCCCTAGTCCTATAGAGAGGTCCCTAGTCCTATACAGAGGTCCCTAGTCCTATAGAGAGGTCACTAGTCCTATAGAGAGGTCCCTAGTCCTATAGAGAGGTCTCTAGTCCTATAGAGAGGTCCCTAGTCCTATAGAGAGGTCTCTAGTCCTATAGAGAGGTCTCTAGTCCTATAGAGAGGTCCCTACTCCTATAGAGAGGTCTCTAGTCCTATAGAGAGGTCTCTACTCCTATACAGAGGTCCCTAGTTCTATAGAGAGGTCTCTAGTCCTATAGAGAGGTCCATAGTCCTATAGAGAGGTCCCTAGTCCTATACAGAGGTCCCTAGTCGTATAGAGAGGTCCCTAGTCCTATACAGAAGTCCCTAATCCTATAGAGAGGTCCATAGTCCTATAGAGAGGTCCCTAGTCCTATACAGAGGTCCCTAGTTCTATAGAGAGGTCCCTGGTCCTATAGAGAGGTCCCTGGTCCTATAGAGAGGTCCCTGGTCCTATAGAGAGGTCCCTTGTTCTATAGAGAGGTCCCTTGTCCTATAGAGATGTCCCTAGTCCTATAGAGAGGTCCCTAGTCCTATAGAGAGGTCCTAGTCCTATACAGAGGTCCCTAGTCCTATAGAGAGGTCCCTAGTCCTATACAGAGGTCCCTAGTCCTATAGAGAGGACTCTAGTCCTATAGAGAGGTCTCTAGTCCTATACAGAGGTCCCTAGTTCTATAGAGAGGTCTCTAGTCCTATACAGAGGTCCCTAGTCCTATACAGAGGTCCCTAGTCCTATACAGAGGTCCCTAGTCCTATAGAGAGGTCCCTAGTCCTATACAGAGGTCCCTAGTCCTATAGAGAGGTCTCTAGTCCTATAGAGAGGTCCCTAGTCCTATACAGAGGTCCCTAGTCCTATAGAGAGGTCCCTAGTCCTATACAGAGGTCCCGAGTCCTATAGAGAGGTCCCTAGTCCTATAGAGAGGTCCCTAGTCCTATAGAGAGGTCTCTAGTCCTATAGAGAGGTCCCTTGACCAATAGAGAGGTCCCTAGTCCTATAGAGGTCCCTAGTCCTATAGAGAGGTCCCTAGTTCTATAGAGAGGTCCCTAGTTCTATAGAGAGGTCCCTAGTCCTATAGAAAGGTCCCTAGTCCTATACAGAGGTCCCTAGTCCTATACAGAGGTCCCTAGTCCTATAGAGAGGTCCCTAGTCCTATAGAGAGGTCTCTAGTTCTATAGAGAGGTCCCTAGTCCTATACAGAGGTCCCTAGTTCTATACAGAGGTCCCTAGTTCTATAGAGAGGTCCCTTGTCCTATACAGAGGTCCCTAGTCCTATAGAGAGGTCCCTAGTCCTATAGAGAGGTCCCTAGTCCTATACAGAGGTCTCTAGTCCTATAGAGAGGTCCCTAGTCCTATACAGAGGTCCCTAGTCCTATAGAGAGGTCCCTAGTCCTATACAGAGGTCTCTAGTCCTATAGAGTTCCCTAGTCCTATACAGAGGTCCCTAGTTCTATAGAGAGGTCCCTAGTCCTATAGAGAGGTCCCTAGTCCTATAGAGAGGTCCCTAGTTCTATAGAGAGGACTCTAGTCCTATACAGAGGTCCCTAGTCCTATACAGAGGTCCCTAGTCCTATAGAGAGGTCCCTAGTCCTATACAGAGGTCCCTACTCCTATACAGAGGAACCTAGTCCTATAGAGAGGTCCCTAGTCCTATACAGAGGTCCCTAGTCCTATAGAGAGGTCCCTAGTCCTATACAGAGGTCCCGAGTCCTATAGAGAGGTCCCTAGTCCTATAGAGAGGTCCCTAGTCCTATACAGAGGTCCCTAGTCCTATAGAGAGGTCTCTAGTCCTATACAGAGGTCCCTAGTCCTATAGAGAGGTCCCTAGTCCTATACAGAGGTCCCTAGTCCTATAGAGAGGTCCCTAGTCCTATAGAGAGGTCCTAGTCCTATACAGAGGTCCCTAGTCCTATAGAGAGGTCCCTAGTCCTATACAGAGGTCCCTAGTCCTATAGAGAGGACTCTAGTCCTATAGAGAGGTCTCTAGTCCTATACAGAGGTCCCTAGTTCTATAGAGAGGTCTCTAGTCCTATACAGAGGTCCCTAGTCCTATACAGAGGTCCCTAGTCCTATACAGAGGTCCCTAGTCCTATAGAGAGGTCCCTAGTCCTATACAGAGGTCCCTAGTCCTATAGAGAGGTCTCTAGTTCTATAGAGAGGTCCCTAGTCCTATACAGAGGTCCCTAGTCCTATAGAGAGGTCCCTAGTCCTATACAGAGGTCCCGAGTCCTATAGAGAGGTCCCTAGTCCTATAGAGAGGTCTCTAGTCCTATAGAGAGGTCTCTAGTCCTATAGAGAGGTCCCTACTCCTATAGAGAGGTCTCTAGTCCTATAGAGAGGTCCATAGTCCTATAGAGAGGTCCCTAGTCCTATACAGAGGTCCCTAGTCCTATAGAGAGGTCCCTAGTCCTATACAGAAGTCCCTAGTCCTATAGAGAGGTCCATAGTCCTATAGAGAGGTCCCTAGTCCTATACAGAGGTCCCTAGTTCTATAGAGAGGTCCCTGGTCCTATAGAGAGGTCCCTGGTCCTATAGAGAGGTCCCTGGTCCTATAGAGAGGTCCCTTGTTCTATAGAGAGGTCCCTTGTCCTATAGAGATGTCCCTAGTCCTATAGAGAGGTCCCTAGTCCTATAGAGAGGTCCCTAGTCCTATAGAGAGGTCCTAGTCCTATACAGAGGTCCCTAGTCCTATAGAGAGGTCCCTAGTCCTATACAGAGGTCCCTAGTCCTATAGAGAGGACTCTAGTCCTATAGAGAGGTCTCTAGTCCTATACAGAGGTCCCTAGTTCTATAGAGAGGTCTCTAGTCCTATACAGAGGTCCCTAGTCCTATACAGAGGTCCCTAGTCCTATAGAGAGGTCCCTAGTCCTATACAGAGGTCCCTAGTCCTATAGAGAGGTCTCTAGTCCTATAGAGAGGTCCCTAGTCCTATACAGAGGTCCCTAGTCCTATAGAGAGGTCCATAGTCCTATACAGAGGTCCCAAGTCCTATAGAGAGGTCCCTAGTCCTATAGAGAGGTCTCTAGTCCTATAGAGAGGTCTCTAGTCCTATAGAGAGGTCCCTACTCCTATAGAGAGGTCTCTACTCCTATACAGAGGTCCCTAGTTCTATAGAGAGGTCTCTAGTCCTATAGAGAGGTCCCTAGTCCTATACAGAGGTCCCTAGTCCTATAGAGAGGTCCCTAGTCCTATACAGAAGTCCCTAGTCCTATAGAGAGGTCCATAGTCCTATAGAGAGGTCCCTAGTCCTATACAGAGGTCCCTAGTTCTATAGAGAGGTCCCTGGTCCTATAGAGAGGTCCCTGGTCCTATAGAGAGGTCCCTGGTCCTATAGAGAGGTCCCTTGTTCTATAGAGAGGTCCCTTGTCCTATAGAGATGTCCCTAGTCCTATAGAGAGGTCTCTAGTCCTATAGAGAGGTCCCTAGTCCTATAGAGAGGTCCTTGTCCTATACAGAGGTCCCTAGTCCTATAGAGAGGTCCCTAGTCCTATACAGAGGTCCCTAGTCCTATAGAGAGGACTCTAGTCCTATAGAGAGGTCCCTAGTCCTATACAGAGGTCCCTAGTCCTATAGAGAGGTCCCTAGTCCTATACAGAGGTCCCGAGTCCTATAGAGAGGTCCCTAGTCCTATAGAGAGGTCTCTAGTCCTATAGAGAGGTCTCTAGTCCTATAGAGAGGTCCCTACTCCTATAGAGAGGTCTCTAGTCCTATAGAGAGGTCTCTACTCCTATACAGAGGTCCCTAGTTCTATAGAGAGGTCTCTAGTCCTATAGAGAGGTCCATAGTCCTATAGAGAGGTCCCTAGTCCTATACAGAGGTCCCTAGTCCTATAGAGAGGTCCCTAGTCCTATACAGAAGTCCCTAGTCCTATAGAGAGGTCCATAGTCCTATAGAGAGGTCCCTAGTCCTATACAGAGGTCCCTAGTTCTATAGAGAGGTCCCTGGTCCTATAGAGAGGTCCCTGGTCCTATAGAGAGGTCCCTGGTCCTATAGAGAGGTCCCTTGTTCTATAGAGAGGTCCCTTGTCCTATAGAGATGTCCCTAGTCCTATAGAGAGGTCCCTAGTCCTAAAGAGAGGTCCCTAGTCCTATAGAGAGGTCCTAGTCCTATACAGAGGTCCCTAGTCCTATAGAGAGGTCCCTAGTCCTATACAGAGGTCCCTAGTCCTATAGAGAGGACTCTAGTCCTATAGAGAGGTCTCTAGTCCTATACAGAGGTCCCTAGTTCTATAGAGAGGTCTCTAGTCCTATACAGAGGTCCCTAGTCCTATACAGAGGTCCCTAGTCCTATACAGAGGTCCCTAGTCCTATAGAGAGGTCCCTAGTCCTATACAGAGGTCCCTAGTCCTATAGAGAGGTCTCTAGTCCTATAGAGAGGTCCCTAGTCCTATACAGAGGTCCCTAGTCCTATAGAGAGGTCCCTAGTCCTATACAGAGGTCCCGAGTCCTATAGAGAGGTCCCTAGTCCTATAGAGAGGTCCCTACTCCTATAGAGAGGTCTCTACTCCTATACAGAGGTCCCTAGTTCTATAGAGAGGTCTCTAGTCCTATAGAGAGGTCCATAGTCCTATAGAGAGGTCCCTAGTCCTATACAGAGGTCCCTAGTCCTATAGAGAGGTCCCTAGTCCTATACAGAAGTCCCTAGTCCTACAGAGAGGTCCATAGTCCTATAGAGAGGTCCCTAGTCCTATACAGAGGTCCCTAGTTCTATAGAGAGGTCCCTGGTCCTATAGAGAGGTCCCTGGTCCTATAGAGAGGTCCCTGGTCCTATAGAGAGGTCCCTTGTTCTATAGAGAGGTCCCTTGTCCTATAGAGATGTCCCTAGTCCTATAGAGAGGTCCCTAGTCCTATAGAGAGGTCCCTAGTCCTATAGAGAGGTCCTAGTCCTATACAGAGGTCCCTAGTCCTATAGAGAGGTCCCTAGTCCTATACAGAGGTCCCTAGTCCTATAGAGAGGACTCTAGTCCTATAGAGAGGTCTCTAGTCCTATACAGAGGTCCCTAGTTCTATAGAGAGGTCTCTAGTCCTATACAGAGGTCCCTAGTCCTATACAGAGGTCCCTAGTCCTATACAGAGGTCCCTAGTCCTATAGAGACGTCCCTAGTCCTATACAGAGGTCCCTAGTCCTATAGAGAGGTCTCTAGTCCTATAGAGAGGTCCCTAGTCCTATACAGAGGTCCCTAGTCCTATAGAGAGGTCCCTAGTCCTATACAGAGGTCCCGAGTCCTATAGAGAGGTCCCTAGTCCTATAGAGAGGTCCCTAGTCCTATAGAGAGGTCTCTAGTCCTATACAGAGGTCCCTAGTCCTATAGAGAGGCCCCTACTCCTATAGAGAGGTCCCTTGACCAATAGAGAGGTCCCTAGTCCTATACAGGTCCCTAGTCCTATAGAGAGGTCCCTAGTTCTATAGAGAGGTCCCTAGTTCTATAGAGAGGTCCCTAGTCCTATAGAAAGGTCCCTAGTCCTATACAGAGGTCCCTAGTCCTATACAGAGGTCCCTAGTCCTATAGAGAGGTCCCTAGTCCTATAGAGAGGTCTCTAGTTCTATAGAGAGGTCCCTAGTCCTATACAGAGGTCCCTAGTTCTATACAGAGGTCCCTAGTTCTATAGAGAGGTCCCTTGTCCTATACAGAGGTCTCTAGTCCTATAGAGAGGTCCCTAGTTCTATAGAGAAGTCCCTAGTCCTATAGAGAGGTCCCTAGTCCTATAGAGAGGTCCCTAGTCCTATACAGAGGTCTCTAGTCCTATAGAGAGGTCCCTAGTCCTATACAGAGGTCCCTAGTCCTATAGAGAGGTCCCTAGTCCTATAGAGAGGTCCCTAGTTCTATAGAGAGGTCCCTAGTCCTATAGAGAGGTCCCTAGTCCTATAGAGAGGTCCCTAGTCCTATAGAGAGGACTCTAGTCCTATACAGAGGTCCCTAGTCCTATACAGAGGTCCCTAGTCCTATAGAGAGGTCCCTAGTCCTATACAGAGGTCCCTACTCCTATACAGAGGAACCTAGTCCTATAGAGAGGTCCCTAGTCCTATACAGAGGTCCCTAGTCCTATAGAGAGGTCCCTAGTCCTATACAGAGGTCCCGAGTCCTATAGAGAGGTCCCTAGTCCTATAGAGAGGTCCCTAGTCCTATACAGAGGTCCCTAGTCCTATAGAGAGGTCTCTAGTCCTATACAGAGGTCCCTAGTCCTATAGAGAGGTCCCTAGTCCTATACAGAGGTCCCTAGTCCTATAGAGAGGTCCCTAGTCCTATAGAGAGGTCCTAGTCCTATACAGAGGTCCCTAGTCCTATAGAGAGGTCCCTAGTCCTATACAGAGGTCCCTAGTCCTATAGAGAGGACTCTAGTCCTATAGAGAGGTCTCTAGTCCTATACAGAGGTCCCTAGTTCTATAGAGAGGTCTCTAGTCCTATACAGAGGTCCCTAGTCCTATACAGAGGTCCCTAGTCCTATACAGAGGTCCCTAGTCCTATAGAGAGGTCCCTAGTCCTATACAGAGGTCCCTAGTCCTATAGAGAGGTCTCTAGTCCTATAGAGAGGTCCCTAGTCCTATACAGAGGTCCCTAGTCCTATAGAGAGGTCCCTAGTCCTATACAGAGGTCCCGAGTCCTATAGAGAGGTCCCTAGTCCTATAGAGAGGTCTCTAGTCCTATAGAGAGGTCTCTAGTCCTATAGAGAGGTCCCTACTCCTATAGAGAGGTCTCTAGTCCTATAGAGAGGTCGCTAGTCCTATACAGAAGTCCCTAGTCCTATAGAGAGGTCCATAGTCCTATAGAGAGGTCCCTAGTCCTATACAGAGGTCCCTAGTTCTATAGAGAGGTCCCTGGTCCTATAGAGAGGTCCCTGGTCCTATAGAGAGGTCCCTGGTCCTATAGAGAGGTCCCTTGTTCTATAGAGAGGTCCCTTGTCCTATAGAGATGTCCCTAGTCCTATAGAGAGGTCCCTAGTCCTATAGAGAGGTCCCTAGTCCTATAGAGAGGTCCTAGTCCTATACAGAGGTCCCTAGTCCTATAGAGAGGTCCCTAGTCCTATACAGAGGTCCCTAGTCCTATAGAGAGGACTCTAGTCCTATAGAGAGGTCTCTAGTCCTATACAGAGGTCCCTAGTTCTATAGAGAGGTCTCTAGTCCTATACAGAGGTCCCTAGTCCTATACAGAGGTCCCTAGTCCTATACAGAGGTCCCTAGTCCTATAGAGAGGTCCCTAGTCCTATACAGAGGTCCCTAGTCCTATAGAGAGGTCTCTAGTCCTATAGAGAGGTCCCTAGTCCTATACAGAGGTCCCTAGTCCTATAGAGAGGTCCCTAGTCCTATACAGAGGTCCCGAGTCCTATAGAGAGGTCCCTAGTCCTATAGAGAGGTCCCTAGTCCTATAGAGAGGTCTCTAGTCCTATACGGAGGTCCCTAGTCCTATAGAGAGGCCCCTACTCCTATAGAGAGGTCCCTTGACCAATAGAGAGGTCCCTAGTCCTATAGAGGTCCCTAGTCCTATAGAGAGGTCCCTAGTTCTATAGAGAGGTCCCTAGTTCTATAGAGAGGTCCCTAGTCCTATAGAAAGGTCCCTAGTCCTATACAGAGGTCCCTAGTCCTATACAGAGGTCCCTAGTCCTATAGAGAGGTCCCTAGTCCTATAGAGAGGTCTCTAGTTCTATAGAGAGGTCCCTAGTCCTATACAGAGGTCCCTAGTTCTATACAGAGGTCCCTAGTTCTATAGAGAGGTCCCTTGTCCTATACAGAGGTCTCTAGTCCTATAGAGAGGTCCCTAGTTCTATAGAGAGGTCCCTAGTCCTATAGAGAGGTCCCTAGTCCTATAGAGAGGTCCCTAGTCCTATACAGAGGTCTCTAGTCCTATAGAGAGGTCCCTAGTCCTATACAGAGGTCCCTAGTCCTATAGAGAGGTCCCTAGTCCTATACAGAGGTCTCTAGTCCTATAGAGTTCCCTAGTCCTATACAGAGGTCCCTAGTTCTATAGAGAGGTCCCTAGTCCTATAGAGAGGTCCCTAGTCCTATAGAGAGGTCCCTAGTTCTATAGAGAGGACTCTAGTCCTATACAGAGGTCCCTAGTCCTATACAGAGGTCCCTAGTCCTATAGAGAGGTCCCTAGTCCTATACAGAGGTCCCTACTCCTATACAGAGGAACCTAGTCCTATAGAGAGGTCCCTAGTCCTATACAGAGGTCCCTAGTCCTATAGAGAGGTCCCTAGTCCTATACAGAGGTCCCGAGTCCTATAGAGAGGTCCCTAGTCCTATAGAGAGGTCCCTAGTCCTATACAGAGGTCCCTAGTCCTATAGAGAGGTCTCTAGTCCTATACAGAGGTCCCTAGTCCTATAGAGAGGTCCCTAGTCCTATACAGAGGTCCCTAATCCTATAGAGAGGTCCCTAGTCCTATAGAGAGGTCCCTAGTCCTATAGAGAGGTCTCTAGTTCTATAGAGAGGTCCCTAGTCCTATACAGAGGTCCCTAGTTCTATACAGAGGTCCCTAGTTCTATAGAGAGGTCCCTTGTCCTATACAGAGGTCTCTAGTCCTATAGAGAGGTCCCTAGTTCTATAGAGAGGTCCCTAGTCCTATACAGAGGTCTCTAGTCCTATAGAGAGGTCCCTAGTCCTATACAGAGGTCCCTAGTCCTATACAGAGGTCCCTAGTCCTATAGAGAGGTCCCTAGTCCTATAGAGAGGTCTCTAGTCCTATAGAGAGGTCCCTAGTCCTATAGAGGTCCCTAGTCCTATACAGAGGTCTCTAGTCCTATACAGAGGTCTCTAGTCCTATAGAGAGGTCCCTAGTCCTATACAGAGGTCTCTAGTCCTATAGAGTTCCCTAGTCCTATACAGAGGTCCCTAGTCCTTTAGAGAGGTCTCTAGTCCTATACAGAGGTCCCTAGTTCTATACAGAGGTCCCTAGTTCTATAGAGAGGTCCCTTGTCGTATACAGAGGTCTCTAGTCCTATAGAGAGGTCCCTAGTTCTATGGAGAGGTCCCTAGTCCTATACAGAGGTCCCTAGTCCTATAGAGAGGTCGCTAGTCCTATAGAGAGGTCCCTAGCCCTATAGAGAGGTCCCTAGTCCTATACAGAGGTCTCTAGTCCTATAGAGAGGTCCCTAGTCCTATACAGAGGTCTCTAGTCCTATAGAGAGGTCCCTAGTCCTATAGAGAGGTCCCTAGTCGTATAGAGAGGTCTCTAGTCCTATAGAGAGGTCCCTAGTCCTATAGAGGTCCCTAGTCCTATAGAGAGGTCTCTAGTCCTATAGAGAGGTCCCTAGTCCTATAGAGGTCCCTAGTCCTATAGAGAGGTCCCTAGTCCTATACAGAGTTCCCTAGTCCTATAGAGAGGTCCCTAGTCCTATAGAGAGGTCCCTAGTCCTATAGAGAGGTCTCTAGTCCTATACAGAGGTCCATAGTTCTATAGAGAGGTCTCTAGTCCTATACAGAGGTCCCTAGTTCTATAGAGAGGTCCCTATTCCTATACAGAGGTCCCTAGTCCTATAGAGAGGTCCCTAGTCCTATAGAGAGGTCCCTAGTCCTATAGAGGTCCCTAGTCCTATACAGAGGTCCCTAGTCCTATAGAGAGGTCTCTAGTCCTATACAGAGGTCCCTAGTCCTATAGAGAGGCCCCTACTCCTATAGAGAGGTCCATTGACCAATAGAGAGGTCCCTAGTCCTATAGAGGTCCCTAGTCCTATAGAGAGGTCCCTAGTTCTATAGAGAGGTCCCTAGTTCTATAGAGAGGTCCCTAGTCCTATAGAAAGGTCCCTAGTCCTATACAGAGGTCCCTAGTCCTATAGAGAGGTCCCTAGTCCTATAGAGAGGTCCCTAGTCCTATAGAGAGGTCTCTAGTTCTATAGAGAGGTCCCTAGTCCTATACAGAGGTCCCTAGTTCTATACAGAGGTCCCTAGTTCTATAGAGAGGTCCCTTGTCCTATACAGAGGTCTCTAGTCCTATAGAGAGGTCCCTAGTTCTATAGAGAGGTCCCTAGTCCTATAGAGAGGTCCCTAGTCCTATAGAGAGGTCCCTAGTCCTATACAGAGGTTTCTAGTCCTATAGAGAGGTCCCTAGTCCTACAGAGAGGTCCCTAGTTCTATAGAGAGGTCCCTAGTTCTATAGAGAGGTCCCTAGTCCTATAGAGGTCCCTAGTCCTATAGAGAGGTCCCTTGACCAATAGAGAGGTCCCTAGTCCTATAGAGGTCCCTAGTCCTATAGAGAGGTCCCTAGTTCTATAGAGAGGTCCCTAGTCCTATAGAGAGGTCCCTAGTCCTATAGAGAGGTCCCTAGTTCTGTAGAGAGGTCCCTAGTCCTATAGAGAGGTCCCTAGTTCTATAGAGAGGTCCCTAGTTCTATAGAGAGGTCCCTAGTCCTATAGAGAGGTCCCTAGTCCTATAGAGAGGTCCCTAGTTCTATAGAGAGGTCCCTAGTCCTATAGAGGTCCCTAGTCCTATAGAGAGGTCCCTTGACCAATAGAGAGGTCCCTAGTCCTATAGAGGTCCCTAGTCCTATAGAGAGGTCCCTAGTTCTATAGAGAGGTCCCTAGTCCTATAGAGAGGTCCCTAGTCCTATAGAGAGGTCCCTAGTTCTATAGAGAGGTCCCTAGTCCTATAGAGAGGTCCCTAGTTCTATAGAGAGGTCCCTAGTTCTATAGAGAGGTCCCTAGTCCTATAGAGAGGTCCCTAGTCCTATAGAGAGGTCCCTAGTTCTATAGAGAGGTCCCTAGTCCTATAGAGAGGTCCCTAGTCCTATAGAGAGGTCCCTAGTCCTATACAGAGGTCTCTAGTCCTATAGAGAGGTCCCTAGTCCTATACAGAGGTCCCTAGTCCTATAGAGAGGTCCCTAGTCCTATACAGAGGTCTCTAGTCCTATAGAGTTCCCTAGTCCTATACAGAGGTCCCTAGTTCTATAGAGAGGTCCCTAGTCCTATAGAGAGGTCCCTAGTCCTATAGAGAGGTCCCTAGTTCTATAGAGAGGACTCTAGTCCTATACAGAGGTCCCTAGTCCTATACAGAGGTCCCTAGTCCTATAGAGAGGTCCCTAGTCCTATACAGAGGTCCCTACTCCTATACAGAGGAACCTAGTCCTATAGAGAGGTCCCTAGTCCTATACAGAGGTCCCTAGTCCTATAGAGAGGTCCCTAGTCCTATACAGAGGTCCCGAGTCCTATAGAGAGGTCCCTAGTCCTATAGAGAGGTCCCTAGTCCTATACAGAGGTCCCTAGTCCTATAGAGAGGTCTCTAGTCCTATACAGAGGTCCCTAGTCCTATAGAGAGGTCCCTAGTCCTATACAGAGGTCCCTAATCCTATAGAGAGGTCCCTAGTCCTATAGAGAGGTCCCTAGTCCTATAGAGAGGTCTCTAGTTCTATAGAGAGGTCCCTAGTCCTATACAGAGGTCCCTAGTTCTATACAGAGGTCCCTAGTTCTATAGAGAGGTCCCTTGTCCTATACAGAGGTCTCTAGTCCTATAGAGAGGTCCCTAGTTCTATAGAGAGGTCCCTAGTCCTATACAGAGGTCTCTAGTCCTATAGAGAGGTCCCTAGTCCTATACAGAGGTCCCTAGTCCTATACAGAGGTCCCTAGTCCTATAGAGAGGTCCCTAGTCCTATAGAGAGGTCTCTAGTCCTATAGAGAGGTCCCTAGTCCTATAGAGGTCCCTAGTCCTATACAGAGGTCTCTAGTCCTATACAGAGGTCTCTAGTCCTATAGAGAGGTCCCTAGTCCTATACAGAGGTCTCTAGTCCTATAGAGTTCCCTAGTCCTATACAGAGGTCCCTAGTCCTTTAGAGAGGTCTCTAGTCCTATACAGAGGTCCCTAGTTCTATACAGAGGTCCCTAGTTCTATAGAGAGGTCCCTTGTCGTATACAGAGGTCTCTAGTCCTATAGAGAGGTCCCTAGTTCTATAGAGAGGTCCCTAGTCCTATACAGAGGTCCCTAGTCCTATAGAGAGGTCGCTAGTCCTATAGAGAGGTCCCTAGCCCTATAGAGAGGTCCCTAGTCCTATACAGAGGTCTCTAGTCCTATAGAGAGGTCCCTAGTCCTATACAGAGGTCTCTAGTCCTATAGAGAGGTCCCTAGTCCTATAGAGAGGTCCCTAGTCGTATAGAGAGGTCTCTAGTCCTATAGAGAGGTCCCTAGTCCTATAGAGGTCCCTAGTCCTATAGAGAGGTCTCTAGTTCTATAGAGAGGTCCCTAGTCCTATAGAGGTCCCTAGTCCTATAGAGAGGTCCCTAGTCCTATACAGAGGTCCCTAGTCCTATAGAGAGGTCCCTAGTCCTATAGAGAGGTCCCTAGTCCTATAGAGAGGTCTCTAGTCCTATACAGAGGTCCATAGTTCTATAGAGAGGTCTCTAGTCCTATACAGAGGTCCCTAGTTCTATAGAGAGGTCCCTATTCCTATACAGAGGTCCCTAGTCCTATAGAGAGGTCCCTAGTCCTATAGAGAGGTCCCTAGTCCTATAGAGGTCCCTAGTCCTATAGAGGTCCCTAGTCCTATACAGAGGTCCCTAGTTCTATACAGAGGTCCCTAGTCCTATAGAGAGGCTCCTACTCCTATAGAGAGGTCCATTGACCAATAGAGAGGTCCCTAGTCCTATAGAGGTCCCTAGTCCTATAGAGAGGTCCCTAGTTCTATAGAGAGGTCCCTAGTTCTATAGAGAGGTCCCTAGTCCTATAGAAAGGTCCCTAGTCCTATACAGAGGTCCCTAGTCCTATAGAGAGGTCCCTAGTCCTATAGAGAGGTCCCTAGTCCTATAGAGAGGTCTCTAGTTCTATAGAGAGGTCCCTAGTCCTATACAGAGGTCCCTAGTTCTATACAGAGGTCCCTAGTTCTATAGAGAGGTCCCTTGTCCTATACAGAGGTCTCTAGTCCTATAGAGAGGTCCCTAGTTCTATAGAGAGGTCCCTAGTCCTATAGAGAGGTCCCTAGTCCTATAGAGAGGTCCCTAGTCCTATACAGAGGTTTCTAGTCCTATAGAGAGGTCCCTAGTCCTATAGAGAGGTCCCTAGTTCTATAGAGAGGTCCCTAGTTCTATAGAGAGGTCCCTAGTCCTATAGAGGTCCCTAGTCCTATAGAGAGGTCCCTTGACCAATAGAGAGGTCCCTAGTCCTATAGAGGTCCCTAGTCCTATAGAGAGGTCCCTAGTTCTATAGAGAGGTCCCTAGTCCTATAGAGAGGTCCCTAGTCCTATAGAGAGGTCCCTAGTTCTATAGAGAGGTCCCTAGTCCTATAGAGAGGTCCCTAGTTCTATAGAGAGGTCCCTAGTTCTATAGAGAGGTCCCTAGTCCTATAGAGAGGTCCCTAGTCCTATAGAGAGGTCCCTAGTTCTATAGAGAGGTCCCTAGTTCTATAGAGAGGTCCCTAGTCCTATAGAGGTCCCTAGTCCTATAGAGAGGTCCCTTGACCAATAGAGAGGTCCCTAGTCCTATAGAGGTCCCTAGTCCTATAGAGAGGTCCCTAGTTCTATAGAGAGGTCCCTAGTCCTATAGAGAGGTCCCTAGTCCTATAGAGAGGTCCCTAGTTCTATAGAGAGGTCCCTAGTCCTATAGAGAGGTCCCTAGTCCTATACAGAGGTCCCTAGTCCTATAGAGAGGTCTCTAGTCCTATACAGAGGTTGGCCATCTCCTCCATGTTGTATGACATGTGGTCTCAGCCTGACTTCCCCTTTAAGATCTGCGGACACGTTATTTCTGACAAAGGTGGATTTCCTGGCTGACAGCACACAGTCCGCGACGTTCCCCTCCCAGGGGCGGCCGATGAGGAGGTGACTAGTCAGGTGAGGCCTGTAGGGTAAAGGCAATGACATTATGGACTAGATGTACTAGAAGTTCAGGACTGTAATGATCCAGGAGCGCGAGGTCACAGGTCATGGCGTACAGCACTGTCTGCTATATACTACTAGACTGCTGATAAGGGGATATAGTGAAAGGTGTGATAAACGCTCAGTCACACTGACGGAAACTGCAGGTAAAAGGTGGAAGGGCGGCCACCTATCTGTGCCTGTCACTATGCAGGTCTCCAGACATTGGCCTCAGCCGTCCAGGGGCCCCCGTATACTACATATCACTGTACAGCAGGGTCTCGCTCATTGTTGTCCCATCTCTGGGTAAGACACAGACCCCACCGGCCGCTCCCCAGGGTCTCGCTCACTGTTGTCCCCTCTCTGGGTAAGACACAGACCCCACCGGCCGCTCTCCAGGGTCTCGCTCATTGTTGTCCCCTCTCTGGGTAAGACACAGACCCCACCGGCCGCTCTCCAGGGTCTCGCTCATTGTTGTCCCCTCTCTGGGTAAGACACAGACCCCACCGGCCGCTCTCCAGGGTCTCGCTCACTGTTGTCCCCTCTCTGGGTAAGACACAGACCCCACCGGCCGCTCTCCAGGGTCTCGCTCATTGTTGTCCCCTCTCTGGGTAAGACACAGACCCCACCGGCCGCTCTCCAGGGTCTCGCTCATTGTTGTCCCATCTCTGGGTAAGACACAGACCCCACCGGCCGCTCTCCAGGGTCTCGCTCACTGTTGTCCCATCTCTGGGTAAGACACAGACCCCACCGGCCGCTCTCCAGGGTCTCGCTCATTGTTGTCCCATCTCTGGGTAAGACACAGACCCCACCGGCCGCTCTCCAGGGTCTCACTCACTGTTGTCCCCTCTCTGGGTAAGACACAGACCCCACCGGCCGCTCCCCAGGGTCTCGCTCATTGTTGTCCCATCTCTGGGTAAGACACAGACCCCACCGGCCGCTCTCCAGGGTCTCGCTCATTGTTGTCCCATCTCTGGGTAAGACACAGACCCCACCGGCCGCTCCCCAGGGTCTCGCTCACTGTTGTCCCATCTCTGGGTAAGACACAGACCCCACCGGCCGCTCCCCAGGGTCTCGCTCACTGTTGTCCCATCTCTGGGTAAGACACAGACCCCATCGGCCGCTCTCCAGGGTCTCGCTCACTGTTGTCCCATCTCTGGGTAAGACACAGACCCCACCGGCCGCTCCCCAGGGTCTCGCTCACTGTTGTCCCATCTCTGGGTAAGACACAGACCCCACCGGCCGCTCTCCAGGGTCTCGCTCACTGTTGTCCCATCTCTGGGTAAGACACAGACCCCACCGGCCGCTCTCCAGGGTCTCGCTCACTGTTGTCCCATCTCTGGGTAAGACACAGACCCCACCGGCCGCTCCCCAAGATCTCGCTCATTGTTGTCCCATCTCTGGGTAAGACACAGACCCCACCGGCCGCTCCCCAGGGTCTCGCTCACTGTTGTCCCCTCTCTGGGTAAGACACAGACCCCACCGGCCGCTCTCCAGGGTCTCGTTCACTGTTGTCCCATCTCTGGGTAAGACACAGACCCCACCGGCCGCTCTCCAGGGTCTCGCTCACTGTTGTCCCATCTCTGGGTAAGACACAGACCCCACCGGCCGCTCTCCAGGGTCTCGCTCATTGTTGTCCCCTCTCTGGGTAAGACACAGACCCCACCGGCCGCTCTCCAGGGTCTCGCTCATTGTTGTCCCATCTCTGGGTAAGACACAGACCCCATTGGCCGCTCTCCAGGGTCTCGCTCACTGTTGTCCCCTCTCTGGGTAAGACACAGACCCCACCGGCCGCTCTCCAGGGTCTCGCTCATTGTTGTCCCATCTCTGGGTAAGACACAGACCCCATTGGCCGCTCTCCAGGGTCTCGCTCACTGTTGTCCCCTCTCTGGGTAAGACACAGACCCCACCGGCCGCTCCCCAGGGTCTCGCTCACTGTTGTCCCCTCTCTGGGTAAGACACAGACCCCACCGGCCGTTCTCCAGGGTCTCGCTCATTGTTGTCCCCTCTCTGGGTAAGACACAGACCCCATCGGCCGCTCCCCAGGGTCTCGCTCACTGTTGTCCCATCTCTGGGTAAGACACAGACCCCACCGGCCGCTCCCCAGGGTCTCGCTCACTGTTGTCCCCTCTCTGGGTAAGACACAGACCCCACCGGCCGCTCTCCAGGGTCTCGCTCATTGTTGTCCCATCTCTGGGTAAGACACAGACCCCATTGGCCGCTCTCCAGGGTCTCGCTCACTGTTGTCCCCTCTCTGGGTAAGACACAGACCCCACCGGCCGCTCCCCAGGGTCTCGCTCACTGTTGTCCCCTCTCTGGGTAAGACACAGACCCCACCGGCCGTTCTCCAGGGTCTCGCTCATTGTTGTCCCCTCTCTGGGTAAGACACAGACCCCATCGGCCGCTCCCCAGGGTCTCGCTCACTGTTGTCCCATCTCTGGGTAAGACACAGACCCCACCGGCCGCTCCCCAGGGTCTCGCTCATTGTTGTCCCATCTCTGGGTAAGACACAGACCCCACCGGCCGCTCCCCAGGGTCTCGCTCACTGTTGTCCCATCTCTGGGTAAGACACAGACCCCACCGGCCGCTCCCCAGGGTCTCGCTCACTGTTGTCCCCTCTCTGGGTAAGACACAGACCCCACCGGCCGCTCCCCAGGGTCTCGCTCACTGTTGTCCCCTCTCTGGGTAAGACACAGACCCCACCGGCCGCTCTCCAGGGTCTCGCTCACTGTTGTCCCATCTCTGGGTAAGACACAGACCCCACCGGCCGCTCTCCAGGGTCTCGCTCACTGTTGTCCCCTCTCTAGGTAAGACACAGACCCCACCGGCCGCTCTCCAGGGTCTCGCTCATTGTTGTCCCATCTCTGGGTAAGACACAGACCCCACCGGCCGCTCCCCAGGGTCTCGCTCACTGTTGTCCCCTCTCTGGGTAAGACACAGACCCCACCGGCCGCTCCCCAGGGTCTCGCTCACTGTTGTCCCCTCTCTGGGTAAGACACAGACCCCACCGGCCGCTCCCCAGGGTCTCGCTCATTGTTGTCCCATGTCTGGGTAAGACACAGACCCCATCGGCCGCTCCCCAGGGTCTCGCTCACTGTTGTCCCATCTCTGGGTAAGACACAGACCCCACCGGCCGCTCCCCAGGGTCTCGCTCACTGTTGTCCCATCTCTGGGTAAGACACAGACCCCACCGGCCGCTCTCCAGGGTCTCGCTCACTGTTGTCCCATCTCTGGGTAAGACACAGACCCCACCGGCCGCTCCCCAGGGTCTCGCTCATTGTTGTCCCATCTCTGGGTAAGACACAGACCCCACCGGCCGCTCTCCAGGGTCTCGCTCATTGTTGTCCCCTCTCTGGGTAAGACACAGACCCCACCGGCCGCTCTCCAGGGTCTCGCTCACTGTTGTCCCCTCTCTGGGTAAGACACAGACCCCACCGGCCGCTCTCCAGGGTCTCGCTCACTGTTATCCCATCTCTGGGTAAGACACAGACCCCACCGGCCGCTCCCCAAGATCTCGCTCATTGTTGTCCCATCTCTGGGTAAGACACAGACCCCACCGGCCGCTCTCCAGGGTCTCGCTCATTGTTGTCCCATCTCTGGGTAAGACACAGACCCCACCGGCCGCTCTCCAGGGTCTCGCTCACTGTTGTCCCCTCTCTGGGTAAGACACAGACCCCACCGGCCGCTCTCCAGGGTCTCGCTCATTGTTGTCCCATCTCTGGGTAAGACACAGACCCCACCGGCCGCTCCCCAGGGTCTCGCTCACTGTTGTCCCCTCTCTGGGTAAGACACAGACCCCACCGGCCGCTCTCCAGGGTCTCGCTCATTGTTGTCCCCTCTCTGGGTAAGACACAGACCCCACCGGCCGCTCTCCAGGGTCTCGCTCATTGTTGTCCCCTCTCTGGGTAAGACACAGACCCCACCGGCCGCTCTCCAGGGTCTCGCTCACTGTTGTCCCCTCTCTGGGTAAGACACAGACCCCATAGGCCGCTCCCCAGGGTCTCGCTCACTGTTGTCCCATCTCTGGGTAAGACACAGACCCCACCGGCCGCTCCCCAGGGTCTCGCTCACTGTTGTCCCATCTCTGGGTAAGACACAGACCCCACCGGCCGCTCCCCAGGGTCTCGCTCACTGTTGTCCCATCTCTGGGTAAGACACAGACCCCACCGGCCGCTCTCCAGGGTCTCGCTCACTGTTGTCCCATCTCTGGGTAAGACACAGACCCCACCGGCCGCTCCCCAGGGTCTCGCTCACTGTTGTCCCATCTCTGGGTAAGACACAGACCCCACCGGCCGCTCTCCAGGGTCTCGCTCATTGTTGTCCCATCTCTGGGTAAGACACAGACCCCACCGGCCGCTCTCCAGGGTCTCGCTCATTGTTGTCCCATCTCTGGGTAAGACACAGACCCCACCGGCCGCTCTCCAGGGTCTCACTCACTGTTGTCCCCTCTCTGGGTAAGACACAGACCCCACCGGCCGCTCCCCAGGGTCTCGCTCATTGTTGTCCCATCTCTGGGTAAGACACAGACCCCACCGGCCGCTCCCCAGGGTCTCGCTCATTGTTGTCCCATCTCTGGGTAAGACACAGACCCCACCGGCCGCTCTCCAGGGTCTCACTCACTGTTGTCCCCTCTCTGGGTAAGACACAGACCCCACCGGCCGCTCCCCAGGGTCTCGCTCATTGTTGTCCCATCTCTGGGTAAGACACAGACCCCACCGGCCGCTCCCCAGGGTCTCGCTCATTGTTGTCCCATCTCTGGGTAAGACACAGACCCCACCGGCCGCTCCCCAGGGTCTCGCTCATTGTTGTCCCATCTCTGGGTAAGACACAGACCCCACCGGCCGCTCCCCAGGGTCTCGCTCACTGTTGTCCCATCTCTGGGTAAGACACAGACCCCACCGGCCGCTCCCCAGGGTCTCGCTCACTGTTGTCCCATCTCTGGGTAAGACACAGACCCCACCGGCCGCTCCCCAGGGTCTCGCTCACTGTTGTCTCCTCTCTGGGTAAGACACAGACCCCACCGGCCGCTCTCCAGGGTCTCGCTCACTGTTGTCCCGTCTCTGGGTAAGACACAGACCCCATCGGCCGCTCCCCAGGGTCTCGCTCATTGTTGTCCCATCTCTGGGTAAGACACAGACCCCATCGGCCGCTCCCCAGGGTCTCGCTCATTGTTGTCCCATCTCTGGGTAAGACACAGACCCCACCGGCCGCTCTCCAGGGTCTCGCTCACTGTTGTCCCATCTCTGGGTAAGACACAGACCCCACCGGCCGCTCTCCAGGGTCCCGCTCATTGTTGTCCCATCTCTGGGTAAGACACAGACCCCACCGGCCGCTCTCCAGGGTCTCGCTCATTGTTGTCCCGTCTCTGGGTAAGACACAGACCCCACCGGCCGCTCTCCAGGGTCTCGCTCATTGTTGTCCCGTCTCTGGGTAAGACACAGACCCCACCGGCCGCTCCCCAGGGTCTCACTCACTGTTGTCCCCTCTCTGGGTAAGACACAGACCCCACCGGCCGCTCTCCAGGGTCTCGCTCATTGTTGTCCCATCTCTGGGTAAGACACAGACCCCACCGGCCGCTCTCCAGGGTCTCGCTCATTGTTGTCCCATCTCTGGGTAAGACACAGACCCCACCGGCCGCTCCCCAGGGTCTCGCTCATTGTTGTCCCATCTCTGGGTAAGACACAGACCCCACCGGCCGCTCCCCAGGATCTCGCTCACTGTTGTCCCCTCTCTGGGTAAGACACAGACCCCACCGGCCGCTCCCCAGGGTCTCGCTCATTGTTGTCCCCTCTCTGGGTAAGACACAGACCCCACCGGCCGCTCTCCAGGGTCTCGCTCAATGTTGTCCCATCTCTGGGTAAGACACAGACCCCACCGGCCGCTCTCCAGGGTCTCGCTCATTGTTGTCCCATCTCTGGGTAAGACACAGACCCCACCGGCCGCTCTCCAGGGTCTCGCTCATTGTTGTCCCATCTCTGGGTAAGACACAGACCCCACCGGCCGCTCCCCAGGGTCTCGCTCACTGTTGTCCCCTCTCTGGGTAAGACACAGACCCCACCGTCCGCTCCCCAGGGTCTCGCTCACTGTTGTCCCCTCTCTGGGTAAGACACAGACCCCACCGGCCGCTCCCCAGGGTCTCGCTCACTGTTGTCCCCTCTCTGGGTAAGACACAGACCCCACCGGCCGCTCCCCAGGGTCTCGCTCACTGTTGTCCCATCTCTGGGTAAGACACAGACCCCACCGGCCGCTCCCCAGGGTCTCGCTCATTGTTGTCCCATCTCTGGGTAAGACACAGACCCCACCGGCCGCTCCCCAGGGTCTCGCTCATTGTTGTCCCATCTCTGGGTAAGACACAGACCCCACCGGCCGCTCCCCAGGGTCTCGCTCATTGTTGTCCCATCTCTGGGTAAGACACAGACCCCACCGGCCGCTCCCCAGGGTCTCGCTCATTGTTGTCCCATCTCTGGGTAAGACACAGACCCCACCGGCCGCTCCCCAGGGTCTCGCTCACTGTTGTCCCATCTCTGGGTAAGACACAGACCCCACCGGCCGCTCCCCAGGGTCTCGCTCATTGTTGTCCCATCTCTGGGTAAGACACAGACCCCACCGGCCGCTCCCCAGGGTCTCGCTCACTGTTGTCCCCTCTCTGGGTAAGACACAGACCCCACCGGCCGCTCTCCAGGGTCTCGCTCATTGTTGTCCCATCTCTGGGTAAGACACAGACCCCACCGGCCGCTCCCCAGGGTCTCGCTCACTGTTGTCCCCTCTCTGGGTAAGACACAGACCCCACCGGCCGCTCCCCAGGGTCTCGCTCATTGTTGTCCCATCTCTGGGTAAGACACAGACCCCACCGGCCGCTCCCCAGGGTCTCGCTCACTGTTGTCCCCTCTCTGGGTAAGACACAGACCCCACCGGCCGCTCCCCAGGGTCTCGCTCACTGTTGTCCCCTCTCTGGGTAAGACACAGACCCCACCGGCCGCTCCCCAGGGTCCCGCTCATTGTTGTCCCATCTCTGGGTAAGACACAGACCCCACCGGCCGCTCCCCAGGGTCTCGCTCATTGTTGTCCCATCTCTGGGTAAGACACAGACCCCACCGGCCGCTCCCCAGGGTCTCGCTCATTGTTGTCCCATCTCTGGGTAAGACACAGACCCCACCGGCCGCTCTCCAGGGTCTCGCTCATTGTTGTCCCATCTCTGGGTAAGACACAGACCCCACCGGCCGCTCCCCAGGGTCTCGCTCATTGTTGTCCCATCTCTGGGTAAGACACAGACCCCACCGGCCGCTCCCCAGGGTCTCGCTCACTGTTGTCCCCTCTCTGGGTAAGACACAGACCCCACCGGCCGCTCTCCAGGGTCTCGCTCACTGTTGTCCCCTCTCTGGGTAAGACACAGACCCCACCGGCCGCTCCCCAGGGTCTCGCTCACTGTTGTCCCATCTCTGGGTAAGACACAGACCCCACCGGCCGCTCCGCAGGGTCTCGCTCACTGTTGTCCCCTCTCTGGGTAAGACACAGACCCCACCGGCCGCTCCCCAGGGTCTCGCTCACTGTTGTCCCCTCTCTGGGTAAGACACAGACCCCACCGGCCGCTCTCCAGGGTCTCGCTCATTGTTGTCCCCTCTCTGGGTAAGACACAGACCCCACCGGCCGCTCCCCAGGGTCTCGCTCACTGTTGTCCCCTCTCTGGGTAAGACACAGACCCCACCGTCCGCTCCCCAGGGTCTCGCTCACTGTTGTCCCCTCTCTGGGTAAGACACAGACCCCACCGGCCGCTCCCCAGGGTCTCGCTCATTGTTGTCCCCTCTCTGGGTAAGACACAGACCCCACCGGCCGCTCCCCAGGGTCTCGCTCACTGTTGTCCCCTCTCTGGGTAAGACACAGACCCCACCGGCCGCTCCCCAGGGTCTCGCTCACTGTTGTCCCATCTCTGGGTAAGACACAGACCCCACCGGCCGCTCCCCAGGGTCTCGCTCACTGTTGTCCCCTCTCTGGGTAAGACACAGACCCCACCGGCCGCTCCCCAGGGTCTCGCTCACTGTTGTCCCATCTCTGGGTAAGACACAGACCCCACCGGCCGCTCTCCAGGGTCTCGCTCACTGTTGTCCCCTCTCTGGGTAAGACACAGACCCCATCGGCCGCTCTCCAGGGTCTCGCTCATTGTTGTCCCCTCTCTGGGTAAGACACAGACCCCACCGGCCGCTCCCCAGGGTCTCGCTCACTGTTGTCCCATCTCTGGGTAAGACACAGACCCCACCGGCCGCTCCCCAGGGTCTCGCTCACTGTTGTCCCATCTCTGGGTAAGACACAGACCCCACCGGCCGCTCTCCAGAGTCTCGCTCACTGTTGTCCCATCTCTGGGTAAGACACAGACCCCACCGGCCGCTCCCCAGGGTCTCGCTCACTGTTGTCCCATCTCTGGGTAAGACACAGACCCCACCGGCCGCTCTCCAGAGTCTCGCTCACTGTTGTCCCCTCTCTGGGTAAGACACAGACCCCACCGGCCGCTCTCCAGGGTCTCGCTCATTGTTGTCCCCTCTCTGGGTAAGACACAGACCCCACCGGCCGCTCTCCAGGGTCTCGCTCACTGTTGTCCCATCTCTGGGTAAGACACAGACCCCACCGGCCGCTCCCCAGGGTCTCGCTCACTGTTGTCCCCTCTCTGGGTAAGACACAGACCCCACCGGCCGCTCCGCAGGGTCTCGCTCACTGTTGTCCCCTCTCTGGGTAAGACACAGACCCCACCGGCCGCTCTCCAGGGTCTCGCTCACTGTTGTCCCATCTCTGGGTAAGACACAGACCCCACCGGCCGCTCCCCAGGGTCTCGCTCATTGTTGTCCCATCTCTGGGTAAGACACAGACCCCACCGGCCGCTCCCCAGGGTCTCGCTCATTGTTGTCCCATCTCTGGGTAAGACACAGACCCCACCGGCCGCTCTCCAGGGTCTCGCTCATTGTTGTCCCATCTCTGGGTAAGACACAGACCCCACCGGCCGCTCCCCAGGGTCTCGCTCATTGTTGTCCCATCTCTGGGTAAGACACAGACCCCACCGGCCGCTCTCCAGGGTCTCGCTCATTGTTGTCCCATCTCTGGGTAAGACACAGACCCCACCGGCCGCTCCCCAGGGTCTCGCTCATTGTTGTCCCCTCTCTGGGTAAGACACAGACCCCACCGGCCGCTCTCCAGGGTCTCGCTCACTGTTGTCCCATCTCTGGGTAAGACACAGACCCCACCGGCCGCTCTCCAGGGTCTCGCTCATTGTTGTCCCATCTCTGGGTAAGACACAGACCCCACCGGCCGCTCCCCAAGATCTCGCTCATTGTTGTCCCATCTCTGGGTAAGACACAGACCCCACCGGCCGCTCCCCAGGGTCTCGCTCACTGTTGTCCCCTCTCTGGGTAAGACACAGACCCCACCGGCCGCTCTCCAGGGTCTCGTTCACTGTTGTCCCATCTCTGGGTAAGACACAGACCCCACCGGCCGCTCTCCAGGGTCTCGCTCATTGTTGTCCCATCTCTGGGTAAGACACAGACCCCACCGGCCGCTCTCCAGGGTCTCGCTCATTGTTGTCCCATCTCTGGGTAAGACACAGACCCCACCGGCCGCTCTCCAGGGTCTCGCTCATTGTTGTCCCATCTCTGGGTAAGACAAAGACCCCACCGGCCGCTCTCCAGGGTCTCGCTCACTGTTGTCCCATCTCTGGGTAAGACACAGACCCCACCGGCCGCTCTCCAGGGTCTCGCTCATTGTTGTCCCATCTCTGGGTAAGACACAGACCCCACCGGCCGCTCTCCAGGGTCTCGCTCATTGTTGTCCCATCTCTGGGTAAGACACAGACCCCACCGGCCGCTCTCCAGGGTCTCGCTCACTGTTGTCCCATCTCTGGGTAAGACACAGACCCCACCGGCCGCTCCCCAGGGTCTCGCTCACTGTTGTCCCCTCTCTGGGTAAGACACAGACCCCACCGGCCGCTCTCCAGGGTCTCGCTCATTGTTGTCCCATCTCTGGGTAAGACACAGACCCCACCGGCCGCTCTCCAGGGTCTCGCTCATTGTTGTACACTCTTCCCCTCTTAGACACTGATCTCGTTCCTATGAGTTTCTCAATGGTCCAGCCACAGAAAATACATGGCAGTTTTCCTTGCAGCATTTTTTACAGAACGTATTCAGAGCTTCTCTCTTCGGCCCTTCTGCTTCCATTATACCTATAGGGTCACTGCCGGCGTTTCCGTAGATATGACTGACACTGCGATTTACAACAACACTTGGGTTTATGAGACCGCCACTCTTCTGTTGTTGGTATTTTCCTGTAATGTTTGGATGAGATTCGCTAAAATCCTGTTCACTTCGCAGGGACTGTAAAACGCCACAGTTTTTCCTGGGCCCCACATGGTGCAAACGTGGCAAAAACCACAGTCTCTGCGAATCTCATCCATACAGTGCAGAAAAATACGCACAGTGGAAATGCTGCGATTTCTGAATCCATCGCGTTTTTTGGATATCGCAGCATGTTAGTTATACTTATGGAAATACTAGTAATATAGGTATAATGGAAGCAGAAAGTCTGATCTGATTGTAGATACAGCGGTGACCTATAGATACAGTATATATAGTCACCCTCTAATCTGATTGTAAATACAGCGGTCACCTATAGATATAGTATATATAGTCACCCTCTAATCTGATTGTAAATACAGCGGTCACCTATAGATATAGTATATATAGTCACCCTCTAATCTGATTGTAGATACAGCGGTCACCTATAGATACAGTATATATAGTCACCCACTAATCTGATTGTAAATACAGCGGTCACCTATAGATATAGTATATATAGTCACCCTCTAATCTGATTGTAGATACAGCGGTGACCTATAGATATAGTATAAATAGTCACACTCTGATTGTAGATACAGCAGTGACCTATAGATATAGTATATATAGTCACCCTCTAATCAGATTGTAGATACAGCGGTGACCTATAGATATAGTATATATAGTCACCCTCTAATCTGATTGTAGATACAGCACTGACCTATAGATATAGTATATATAGTCACCCTCTAATCTGATTGTAGATACAGCGGTGACCTATAGATATAGTATATATAGTCACCCTCTAATCTGATTGTAAATACAGCGGTCACCTATAGATATAGTATATATAGTCACCCTCTAATCTGATTGTAGATACAGCGGTCACCTATAGATACAGTATATATAGTCACCCACTAATCTGATTGTAAATACAGCGGTCACCTATAGATATAGTATATATAGTCACCCTCTAATCTGATTGTAGATACAGCGGTGACCTATAGATATAGTATAAATAGTCACCCTCTGATTGTAGATACAGCAGTGACCTATAGATATAGTATATATAGTCACCCTCTAATCAGATTGTAGATACAGCGGTGACCTATAGATATAGTATATATAGTCACCCTCTAATCTGATTGTAGATACAGCACTGACCTATAGATATAGTATATATAGTCACCCTCTAATCTGATTGTAGATACAGCGGTGACCTATAGATATAGTATATATAGTCACCCTCTAATCTGATTGTAGATACAGCGGTGACCTATAGATATAGTATATATAGTCACCCTCTAATCTGATTGTAGATACAGCGGTGCCCTATAGATATAGTATATATAGTCACCCTCTAATCTGATTGTAGATACAGCGGTGACCTATAGATACAGTATATATAGTCACCCTCTAATCTGACTGTAGATACGGCACTGACCTATAGATATAGTATATATAGTCACCCTCTAATCAGATTGTAGATACAGCGGTGACCTATAGATATAGTATATATAGTCACCCTCTAATCTGATTGTAGATACGGCGGTGACCTATAGATACAGTATATATAGTCACCCTCTAATCTGATTGTAGATACAGCGGTGACCTATAGATATAGTATATATAGTCACCCTCTAATCTGATTGTAGATACGGTGGTGACCTATAGATATAGTATATATAGTCACCCTCTAATCTGATTGTAGATACGGCCGTCACCAATAGATATAGTATATATAGTCACCCACTAATCTGATTGTAGATACAGCGGTGACCTATAGATATAGTATATATAGTCACACTCTGATTGTAGATACGGCACTGACCTATAGATATAGTATATATAGTCACCCTCTAATCTGATTGTAGATACGGCACTGACCTATAGATATAGTATATATAGTCACCCTCTAATCTGATTGTAGATACAGCGGTGACCTATAGATATAGTATAAATAGTCACCCACTAATCTGATTGTAGATACGGTGGTGACCTATAGATATAGTATATATAGTCACCCTCTAATCTGATTGTAGATACAGCAGTGACCTATAGATATAGTATATATAGTCACCCTCTAATCTGATTGTAGATACAGCAGTGACCTATAGATATAGTATATATAGTCACCCACTAATCTGATTGTAGATACAGCGGTGACCTATAGATATAGTATATATAGTCACACTCTGATTGTAGATACGGCACTGACCTATAGATATAGTATATATAGTCACCCTCTAATCTGATTGTAGATACAGCGGTGACCTATAGATATAGTATATATAGCCACCCTCTAATCTGATTGTAGATACAGCGGTGACCTATAGATATAGTATATATAGTCACCCTCTAATCTGATTGTAGATACAGCGGTGACCTATAGATATAGTATATATAGTCACCCTCTAATCTGATTGTAGATACAGTGGTGACCTATAGATATAGTATATATAGTCACCCTCTAATCTGATTGTAGATACGGCACTGACCTATAGATATAGTATATATAGTCACCCACTAATCTGATTGTAGATACGGCGGTGACCTATAGATATAGTATATATAGTCACCCTCTGATTGTAGATACGGCCGTCAACTATAGATATAGTATATATAGTCACCCACTAATCTGATTGTAGATACGGCGGTGACCTATAGATATAGTATATATAGTCACCCTCTGATTGTAGATACAGCGGTGACCTATAGATATAGTATATATAGTCACCCTCTAATCTGATTGTAGATACAGCAGTGACCTATAGATATAGTATATATAGTCACCCTCTAATCTGATTGTAGATACAGCGGTGACCTATAGCTATAGTATATATAGTCACCCACTAATCTGATTGTAGATACGGCGGTGACCTATAGATATAGTATATATAGTCACCCTCTAATCTGATTGTAGATACGGCACTGACCTATAGATATAGTATATATAGTCACTCTCTAATCTGATTGTAGATACAGCGGTGACCTATAGATATAGTATATATAGTCACCCTCTGATTGTAGATACAGCGGTGACCTATAGATATAGTATATATAGTCACCCTCTAATCTGATTGTAGATACAGCAGTGACCTATAGATATAGTATATATAGTCACCCTCTAATCTGATTGTAGATACAGCGGTGACCTATAGCTATAGTATATATAGTCACCCACTAATCTGATTGTAGATACGGCGGTGACCTATAGATATAGTATATATAGTCACCCTCTAATCTGATTGTAGATACAGCGGTGACCTATAGATATAGTATATATAGTCACCCACTAATCTGATTGTAGATACGGCGGTGACCTATAGATATAGTATATATAGTCACCCTCTGATTGTAGATACAGCGGTGACCTATAGATATAGTATATATAGTCACCCTCTAATCTGATTGTAGATACGGCGGTGACCTATAGATATAGTATATATAGTCACCCTCTGATTGTAGATACAGCAGTGACCTATAGATATAGTATATATAGTCACCCTCTAATCTGATTGTAGATACAGCGGTCACCTATAGATATAGTATATATAGTCACCCTCTAATCTGATTGTAGATACAGCAGTGACCTATAGATATAGTATATATAGTCACCCTCTGATTGTAGATACAGCGGTGACCTATAGATATAGTATATATAGTCACCCTCTAATCTGATTGTAGATACGGCGGTGACCTATAGATATAGTATATATAGTCACCCATTAATCTGATTGTAGATACAGCAGTGACCTATAGATATAGTATATATAGTCACCCTCTAATCTGATTGTAGATACGGCACTGACCTATAGATATAGTATATATAGTCACCCTCTGATTGTAGATGCTGTGGTAACGCTATGACTATGAGACGTTCAGTCTTGAAACGCGTTAGAGTTTTTTCAGCTTTTTTTGTGTTTTTTGCTCTTTTTTTCTTTATGTTTCTGCATTGTATGGATTGATAGTTACACATTATAGAATCCAGGGCGTTTCTGACTTCTCCTCTTCTCCCATGTCTACACTGAATACTCCTGAGTCCACAAGCCGAGTTGTGCACCCTGAAGATCCGGCACATCCCATGGTGAGCTACGGTCTACTTTTTTCTTGGTATATGCTATGGATATGCCTTTAACGTGGATGAGTGGAATATGCCTTTAAGGACGGACCCGCAAAGAAATCAAGGTCATAGTCCGGAAGTCGAAGAGTCCAGGAGTCTGCTGAGGACACGGGAAATGTGTAATCCTGTAAGACCGGAGAAGTGTAAGGGTTAATGAGTCACCGCGAGCAGCCGCCAAATCTGCGGCACGTGTTAATATTTCAAAAGAAAAAAATAGCAAACACGGAGCAGAGCGTAGTGTAGTACTTCGTAAATTATAGAGTGTTAATAATGAAGCAGAGGGGCTCACCTTGGAGGGTTGTGGATGAAAGCCACAACACTATTTGCAAATGTGAAGCCACAAAATGCTTCTCCTGGGTGGAGGCGGCAATGTTCCTGGCACCTCACAGGTGTCAATAATTTAGATAAAAGGACCAACAACTCAGATTCGGTATGAATCCAGGAGTAAGGAACTGCGCTCTCTTGTTTGGTAAAAATGGCAAATTCGGTTTTATTGACATCAAAAACTGTCACACAACGCGTTTCAGGCGTTATACTACGCCCTTCCTCAGGTGTACTGGTTTCTACAATTAATTGTAACAATAGCACATGTCTCAGCAGTGTGTACTTGAATAAATAAACAAATACATAAAAACATAAAAAGCTGCATCTGAAATGCACTAGGGATTAACTAAAACATAAAAAGACCATTTATAACCACATTACACAACATCCATTGGGCCACAATTCAGTGTATAAATGACATTTACACAGTGTTCCAAATGCCCGTCATTATTTATATAGTGTATATTTATGGGCACAGCTTCATATAATGGCTCAAATCTAAAACCATTTCCCAACACTCTTACAGCAGGGGTCTGGCATTCCTTAGACTCAAAACCCAGATGGCAGTAAGAAAGCATAAAAAGGAGATGAATAAATCATTGGTCTTACCTCTAACCACTGGGCTGGTTGCTTGACAGCCCGTCGGGAAGCAGGACCATTTATAGCATTGGTGGGGGTGGTGAAAGGGAAGCTACTGCTCCCGCTCTGAAACGCATGCGCCCGCTTCCTTGTTCAGCGCATGCGCCAGCCACAATAGCCGCGCACGCGCTGCACATCAAACTCCAAGTAGATCGCCCGGAGTCAAGAGAGGCGCACGGCGCGTGCGCCCTCTCCCTTGTACCGTGCATGCGCTTGCCTCAATGGCTGCGCATGCGCAGAAGGTTAAACTCCACGGGCCGCCCGATGTCTATGTAAACTGCTCGGAGCAGTCGCGCACGCATCTGGAGCGGCCGCCTCACGTGTAGCCAAGCAGCAGGCGGTCATGTAGTAGTATTCTTTCGATAGAAGGGAATTGGTGAATACACTATGTAAATGGATGAATGATTATTCCATATGCACATGGGATAAATATAACAGTCCGTGGAGTCTCATCTTCCTCCTAGTTGGTGACTGCTATATGGGGAGGTGGGGTGGGGCGGGTGTATTGGGATAAATATAACAGTCCGTGGAGTCTCATCTTCCTCTTAGTTGGTGACCGCTAAATGGGAAGGGGGGTTGGTTGTATTGGGATAAATATAACAGTCCGTGGAGTCTCATCTTCCTCTTCGTTGGTGACTGCTATATGGGGAGGTGGGGGTGGGGTGGGTGTATTGGGATAAATATAACAGTCCATGGAGTCTCATCTTCCTCTGGTTTGGTGACAGCTGGACACGTATTGGGCAGCGATCTCCACAGTGGCCTCTTCTTCTCCCAGTAGGATGTAGAGTTTCCTCTTCTCCCAGTCTGGGATGTGGGCAGAGAGTCTTTGGTAGTAGACGGCCCTCACAGCTGAGTATTTGGTGCAGTGTAGCAGGAAGTGGGTCTGGTCTTCTAGGACCCCCTGGTCACAGTGCTGGCACAGTCTCTTCTCCCGTGGCTTGTACGTCTGCCTGTATCGCCCCGTCTCTATCTCTAGGTTGTGGGCGCTCAGTCTGTACCGGCTCAGGGTCTGTCTGAGTTTGGGGTGGGGTATTTTCTCCAGGTAATGGGTGTATAGTAAATACCCCCAGCAGGTTGGTCCGGGGACTACGGTCTGATATCGGCTGTATGTCAGTACTAGGAACTGTGGCCACTACACTGAGAAAACTGTCCAGTGTGAACTGTACGTACAAACAAGGTAACTGCGTGCCATCCAATTGCAGACCAGAGGGAGAGTCTGGCAGCCGGGCTCTTGTATGGAGAGGGGACATTTGGTTGCAGTTAGTTTTCAGCCGAGAAGGTTTTGTTTTTGCCTCTGTAACTGTCTATACACTCGTAAGTGAATAAACGTGAGTGCGACCAGTCTCTGTGTCCCTGTTTTCTGCATCTACCTGAGCGGTCCCCACATATGGTGCTTCGCATGTGGGCATAAGTGCAGCGAGACATACAGGGTGCGTGTTCTGGTGGCCGACAGCTATGGAGGAGGTTGTGAAGCAGCTGGAAGTGGCCAGTCAGCAGCAGTGAGAGGCTAATGCAAAGCCAGAGCAGGACGCCAGGGAGAGATCCGTAAAGCGCTGACCAAGATGAGGTCAGAGGACGACGTAGAGGCCTATCTGACTGGGTTTGAGAGAGTGGCCACCCGTGAGAGGCTTCCACCGCAGCTCTGGGCAGAGGTGTTGGCTTCTTTCTTAGTTGCTGAGCCCTAGCACGCTTATTTTGACTTGTGTGAACAGGATGCATGTGCTTATCAGCGTGTGAAGTCAGAGATCCTGGGTGTGGACCAGAATGTCCGGGCTCAAAGAGTCCATGAGTGGAAATACCAGGAGGCGTCACCACCAAGGTCACAAATGCACCAACTTGTCCAACTTGTCCAGAAGTGGCTCCAGACGGAGATGTTGACCCCAGCGCAGATTGTGGAGCGGGTTGTCATATACCGGTACCTGAGGTCTTTACCGGGTAAGATCCAGAGGTGGGTGGGGCATGGAGACCCAAGAAACGCCACTGCATTGGTGAGGTTGGTGGAGCGATACTGGGCTACACAGTCCCTCCAGACTCCACAAACTGCCAAGGATTTACTCACAATCTACATAAAAAAAAAGTAAAAGTGTTTTGTGAAACATGTCCAGACTCTCAGTTGCATGTGCGCCCTGGTACCTCTGCTCATTATTGAGGTGCCCTGAATTTATGGTCACATACTATATTACATGTCCCATAGATACTCTGTAACCTGGAGTAACACATCGGCTACTTTGTATCCTGGTACATGACATGGCTTCACTACTGTTCTGGATTTATGGTCACATACTATATTACATGTACCATAGATACTCTGTAACCTGGAGTAACACATCGGCTACTTTGTATCCCGGTAAATGACATGGCTTCACTACTGTTCTGGATTTATGGTCACATACTACATTACATGTCCCATAGATATTCTGTAACCTGGAGTAACACATCAGCTACTTTGCATCCCGGTACATGACATGGCTTCACTACTGTTCTGGATTTATGGGCACATACTATATTACATGTCCCATAGATACTCTGTAACCTGGAGTAACACATCGGCTACTTTGTATCCTGGTACATGACATGGCTTCACTACTGTTCTGGATTTATGGTCACATACTATATTACATGTTACATAGATACTCTGTAACCTGGAGTAACACATCAGCTACTTTGTATCCCGGTAAATGACATGGCTTCACTACTGTTCTGGATTTATGGTCACATACTATATTACATGTCCCATAGATACTCTGTAACCTGGAGTAACACATCGGCTACTTTGCATCCCGGTACATGACATGGCTTCACTACTGTTCTGGATTTATGGGCACATACTATATTACATGTCCCATAGATACTCTGTAACCTGGAGTAACACATCGGCTACTTTGTATCCTGGTACATGACATGGCTTCACTACTGTTCTGGATTTATGGTCACATACTATATTACATGCTCCATAGATACTCTGTAACCTGGAGTAACACATCGGCTACTTTGTATCCCGGTAAATGACATGGCTTCACTACTGTTCTGGATTTATGGTCACATACTATATTACATGTTACATAGATACTCTGTAACCTGGAGTAACACATCAGCTACTTTGTATCCCGGTAAATGACATGGCTTCACTACTGTTCTGGATTTATGGTCACATACTATATTACATGTTACATAGATACTCTGTAACCTGGAGTAACACATCAGCTACTTTGTATCCCGGTAAATGACATGGCTTCACTACTGTTCTGGATTTATGGTCACATACTATATTACATGTCCCATAGATACTCTGTAACCTGGAGTAACACATCGGCTACTTTGCATCCCGGTACATGACATGGCTTCACTACTGTTCTGGATTTATGGGCACATACAATATTACACTGCTCCTGCAGCTGCTTATCTCAGGTCCCAGGTCTGTTATCTCTCTATGTAACACTCAGCTAACCCTCAGTCCATTGTGTACAAGCATCTGCATATTATCTGATCTGCTCCAGGCAGTGCTGACACACTGGAGGGGAAAACACCTTTACTCCACATTGGCAGTTTGCTGATATTACACATGGCGGGAAAAACAACACTGCAAACAACGAGATCTATGAAGGAGCCAGAAGTCACAGAGTTCTCCTCAAGCAGAGCTGACGGGATCATCGGCGCCGACAACACGCTCATTATATGGTGTCCCAGCGAGCTGCTGAGATGCCGGAACAATCACAGGCACAGCATGAGGAACAAGATCAGCAGCCGGACAGCTTAAGAGCTGCTGAAACGCTGGAGCAGGCAAACCATCGACGGCAGAAATTTGCTGGATATAGGCGAATCATCGACTCCAACAACACGCAGACGTAGTCACGGGCAGAGCCTAGTATATAATATTAGTAGGATAAGACCCTGCAGCAGAGTCTCAGAGAGGATCGGCGCCTCCTACTGGTGGGTCTTTGGTATCAGTGCGGCACAGACCAGGGTGTAGACCAGTCTTTCTCAAAGTGGGCGATAACACCCCCTTGTGGGCGCTGGAGGCCTATAGGGGGGCAGTAAAGGGCACAGAGAAGATTGGGGGGCGTTGAAGCGGTTTAGGGGGGCGATGGCTAATTTAAAGGGGTGGTATCATAACAATGATTCTAGCTATACTGCTTGTTAATGTGGATGGAAGACTTTTCCTAAATACACAGGTTCAGCAAAACTGCTTTGTTTGTCCACTATCTCACTTTATTCACTTCATTCTGGACACTAGCACCTGGCCCCCTGCTCATTGCTGAGGGGGCCACATGACGTAGCTCCCTGCTGTGTGGGGGCTGAGTGTACGAGCCTGCCTGTGTCTGCACCACACATACACATCACATACACGTCACATACACATCACATACACGTCACATACACATCACATACACATCACCTAGCTCCCTGCTGTGTGGGGGCTGAGTGTACGGAGCCAGCCTGTGTCTGCACCACACATACACATCACATACACGTCACATACACGTCACATACACATCACCTAGCTCCCTGCTGTGTGTGGGCTGAGTGTACGGAGCCAGCCTGTGTCTGCACCACACATACACATCACATACACATCACATACACGTCACATACACGTCACATACACATCACATACACATGACCTAGCTCCCTGCTGTGAGATAGAGGGGTGTGTGTGGAATAAGTGCTGCTTTCTTATATAAAGCAGTCTAAATCCTACTGGGTAAAGGAGCTGCTCTCTCTGTTCACTAGGCTAAAGCTTTATTATACAGAGCAGGCTGCTAGTGGGCAGAGGAGCCAGGTCCTTTAGGAAACTCCGTACAAGGTAAATCCAAGTCTACAGGACCTTTTGATGACATCACAGGCCCTTCAGTCATCCCATAGGATCAAGCTATGTGGTGGGCGGAGCTACACACTAATTTGGGGGTGGGGCTAATTGACGCGAGCAAACAGGAAGAAAGAAGATTTTTAGGCAGCTTAGAAGGCAGATCGAGCTTCATGAGGGTAGCCCTCTAAAATTGTTTTTTTTGCTTTTAACACAAACGTTACCGCTCCTTTACACTTAACGCGCGTTTCCTCGTGTAACGCCATCTAGGGGACTAGACAGTAACTATTTCCTGTCCAAAAGCTGTCAAACTGTACCATAGATGGCGGTAAGCTCCAATGCGAAGCGAGATGTAGTAAAGTAAAAAAATTGTGTGTGTGGGGGGGGGGGGCTAGAAAATAATTAATTCTCAAAGCGGGCGGTAGACAAAATAAGTTTGAGAACCTCTGGTGTAGACAAACCGTCCCTGCGGCCTCTGGTGATAAATAGGAAATGGCTGTGGTGAGACTGATCTGCCAGAGTCACCTACACGTTACTGACACGTTACTGACACACACCAGTAGTCACGGCTCTAATCACCTACACGTTACTGACACGTTACTGACACACACCAGTAGTCACGGCTCTCGTCACCTACACGTTACTGACACACACCAGTAGTCACGGCTCTAATCACCTACACGTTACTGACACGTTACTGACACACACCAGTAGTCACGGCTCTAATCACCTACACGTTACTGACACGTTACTGACACACACCAGTAGTCACGGCTCTCGTCACCTACATGTTACTGACACACACCAGTAGTCACGGCTCTAATCACCTACACGTTACTGACACGTTACTGACACACACCAGTAGTCACGGCTCTCGTCACCTACACGTTACTGACACACACCAGTAGTCACGGCTCTAATCACCTACACGTTACTGACACGTTACTGACACACACCAGTAGTCACGGCTCTAATCACCTACACGTTACTGACACACACCAGTAGTCACGGCTCTCGTCACCTACATGTTACTGACACACACCAGTAGTCACGGCTCTCGTCACCTACACATTACTGACACACACCAGTAGTCACGGCTCTCGTCACCTACACGTTACTGACACACACCAGTAGTCACGGCTCTAATCACCTACACGTTACTGACACACACCAGTAGTCACGGCTCTCGTCACCTACACGTTACTGACACACACCAGTAGTCACGGCTCTAATCACCTACACGTTACTGACACGTTACTGACACACACCAGTAGTCACGGCTCTAATCACCTACACGTTACTGACACGTTACTGACACACACCAGTAGTCACGGCTCTCGTCACCTACATGTTACTGACACACACCAGTAGTCACGGCTCTAATCACCTACACGTTACTGACACGTTACTGACACACACCAGTAGTCACGGCTCTCGTCACCTACACGTTACTGACACACACCAGTAGTCACGGCTCTAATCACCTACACGTTACTGACACGTTACTGACACACACCAGTAGTCACGGCTCTAATCACCTACACGTTACTGACACGTTACTGACACACACCAGTAGTCACGGCTCTCGTCACCTACATGTTACTGACACGTTACTGACACACACCAGTAGTCATGGCTCTAGTCACCTACACGTTACTGACACACACCAGTAGTCACGGCTCTCGTCACCTACATGTTACTGACATGTTACTGACACACACCAGTAGTCACGGCTCTCGTCACCTACATGTTACTGACATGTTACTGACACACACCAGTAGTCACGGCTCTCGTCACCTACACGTTACTGACACACACCAGTAGTCACGGCTCTCGTCACCTACATGTTACTGACATGTTACTGACACACACCAGTAGTCACGACTCTCGTCACCTACACGTTACTGACACACACCAGTAGTCACGGCTCTCGTCACCTACATGTTACTGACACACACCAGTAGTCACGGCTCTCGTCACCTACACATTACTGACACACACCAGTAGTCACGGCTCTCGTCACCTACACGTTACTGACACACACCAGTAGTCACGGCTCTAATCACCTACACGTTACTGACACACACCAGTAGTCACGGCTCTCGTCACCTACACGTTACTGACACACACCAGTAGTCACGGCTCTAATCACCTACACGTTACTGACACGTTACTGACACACACCAGTAGTCACGGCTCTAATCACCTACACGTTACTGACACGTTACTGACACACACCAGTAGTCACGGCTCTCGTCACCTACATGTTACTGACACACACCAGTAGTCACGGCTCTAATCACCTACACGTTACTGACACGTTACTGACACACACCAGTAGTCACGGCTCTCGTCACCTACACGTTACTGACACACACCAGTAGTCACGGCTCTAATCACCTACACGTTACTGACACGTTACTGACACACACCAGTAGTCACGGCTCTAATCACCTACACGTTACTGACACACACCAGTAGTCACGGCTCTCGTCACCTACATGTTACTGACACACACCAGTAGTCACGGCTCTCGTCACCTACACATTACTGACACACACCAGTAGTCACGGCTCTCGTCACCTACACGTTACTGACACACACCAGTAGTCACGGCTCTAATCACCTACACGTTACTGACACACACCAGTAGTCACGGCTCTCGTCACCTACACGTTACTGACACACACCAGTAGTCACGGCTCTAATCACCTACACGTTACTGACACGTTACTGACACACACCAGTAGTCACGGCTCTAATCACCTACACGTTACTGACACGTTACTGACACACACCAGTAGTCACGGCTCTCGTCACCTACATGTTACTGACACACACCAGTAGTCACGGCTCTAATCACCTACACGTTACTGACACGTTACTGACACACACCAGTAGTCACGGCTCTCGTCACCTACACGTTACTGACACACACCAGTAGTCACGGCTCTAATCACCTACACGTTACTGACACATTACTGACACACACCAGTAGTCACGGCTCTAATCACCTACACGTTACTGACACACACCAGTAGTCACGGCTCTCGTCACCTACACGTTACTGACACACACCAGTAGTCACGGCTCTAATCACCTACACGTTACTGACACATTACTGACACACACCAGTAGTCACGGCTCTCGTCACCTACACGTTACTGACACACACCAGTAGTCACGGCTCTAGTCACCTACACGTTACTGACACACACCAGTAGTCACGGCTCTCGTCACCTACACGTTACTGACACGTTACTGACACACACCAGTAGTCACGGCTCTCGTCACCTACATGTTACTGACACACACCAGTAATCACGGCTCTCGTCACCTACACGTTACTGACACGTTACTGACACACACCAGTAGTCATGGCTCTAGTCACCTACACGTTACTGACACGTTACTGACACACACCAGTAGTCACGGCTCTCGTCACCTACATGTTACTGACATGTTACTGACACACACCAGTAATCACGGCTCTCGTCACCTACACGTTACTGACACGTTACTGACACACACCAGTAGTCATGGCTCTAGTCACCTACACGTTACTGACACGTTACTGACACACACCAGTAGTCACGGCTCTCGTCACCTACACATTACTGACACACACCAGTAGTCACGGCTCTAATCACCTACACGTTACTGACACACACCAGTAGTCACGGCTCTCGTCACCTACACGTTACTGACACACACCAGTAGTCACGGCTCTAATCACCTACACGTTACTGACACGTTACTGACACACACCAGTAGTCACGGCTCTAATCACCTACACGTTACTGACACACACCAGTAGTCACGGCTCTCGTCACCTACACGTTACTGACACACACCAGTAGTCACGGCTCTAATCACCTACACGTTACTGACACGTTACTGACACACACCAGTAGTCACGGCTCTAATCACCTACACGTTACTGACACGTTACTGACACACACCAGTAGTCACGGCTCTCGTCACCTACATGTTACTGACACGTTACTGACACACACCAGTAGTCATGGCTCTAGTCACCTACACGTTACTGACACACACCAGTAGTCACGGCTCTCGTCACCTACACGTTACTGACACACACCAGTAGTCACGGCTCTCGTCACCTACATGTTACTGACATGTTACTGACACACACCAGTAGTCACGGCTCTCGTCACCTACATGTTACTGACATGTTACTGACACACACCAGTAGTCACGGCTCTCGTCACCTACACGTTACTGACACACACCAGTAGTCACGGCTCTCGTCACCTACACGTTACTGACACACACCAGTAGTCACGGCTCTAATCACCTACACGTTACTGACACGTTACTGACACAAACCAGTAGTCACGGCTCTAATCACCTACACGTTACTGACACACACCAGTAGTCACGGCTCTCGTCACCTACACGTTACTGACACACACCAGTAGTCACGGCTCTAATCACCTACACGTTACTGACACGTTACTGACACACACCAGTAGTCACGGCTCTAATCACCTACACGTTACTGACACGTTACTGACACACACCAGTAGTCACGGCTCTCGTCACCTACATGTTACTGACACGTTACTGACACACACCAGTAGTCATGGCTCTAGTCACCTACACGTTACTGACACACACCAGTAGTCACGGCTCTCGTCACCTACATGTTACTGACATGTTACTGACACACACCAGTAGTCACGGCTCTCGTCACCTACATGTTACTGACATGTTACTGACACACACCAGTAGTCACGGCTCTCGTCACCTACACGTTACTGACACACACCAGTAGTCACGGCTCTCGTCACCTACATGTTACTGACATGTTACTGACACACACCAGTAGTCACGACTCTCGTCACCTACACGTTACTGACACACACCAGTAGTCACGGCTCTCGTCACCTACACGTTACTGACACACACCAGTAGTCACGGCTCTCGTCACCTACACGTTACTGACACGTTACTGACACACACCAGTAGTCACGGCTCTCGTCACCTACACTTTACTGACACACACCAGTAGTCATGGCTCTAGTCACCTACACGTTACTGACACGTTACTGACACACACCAGTAGTCACGGCTCTCGTCACCTACACGTTACTGACACACACCAGTAGTCACGGCTCTAGTCACCTACACGTTACTGACACACACCAGTAGTCACGACTCTCGTCACCTACACGTTACTGACACGTTACTGACACACACCAGTAGTCACGGCTCTCGTCACCTACACGTTACTGACACACACCAGTAGTCACGGCTCTCGTCACCTACACGTTACTGACACGTTACTGACACACACCAGTAGTCACGGCTCTCGTCACCTACATGTTACTGACATGTTACTGACACACACCAGTAATCACGGCTCTCGTCACCTACACGTTACTGACACGTTACTGACACACACCAGTAGTCATGGCTCTAGTCACCTACACGTTACTGACACGTTACTGACACACACCAGTAGTCACGGCTCTCGTCACCTACACGTTACTGACATGTTACTGACACACACCAGTAGTCACGGCTCTCGTCACCTACACGTTACTGACACGTTACTGACACACACCAGTAGTCACGACTCTCGTCACCTACACGTTACTGACACGTTACTGACACACACCAGTAGTCACGGCTCTCGTCACCTACACGTTACTGACACACACCAGTAGTCACGGCTCTCGTCACCTACACGTTACTGACACGTTACTGACACACACCAGTAGTCACGGCTCTCGTCACCTACATGTTACTGACACGTTACTGACACACACCAGTAGTCATGGCTCTAGTCACCTACACGTTACTGACACGTTACTGACACACACCAGTAGTCACGGCTCTAATCACCTACACGTTACTGACACGTTACTGACACACACCAGTAGTCACGGCTCTAATCACCTACACGTTACTGACACACACCAGTAGTCACGGCTCTCGTCACCTACACGTTACTGACACACACCAGTAGTCACGGCTCTAATCACCTACACGTTACTGACACGTTACTGACACACACCAGTAGTCACGGCTCTAATCACCTACACGTTACTGACACGTTACTGACACACACCAGTAGTCACGGCTCTCGTCACCTACATGTTACTGACACGTTACTGACACACACCAGTAGTCATGGCTCTAGTCACCTACACGTTACTGACACACACCAGTAGTCACGGCTCTCGTCACCTACATGTTACTGACATGTTACTGACACACACCAGTAGTCACGGCTCTCGTCACCTACATGTTACTGACATGTTACTGACACACACCAGTAGTCACGGCTCTCGTCACCTACACGTTACTGACACACACCAGTAGTCACGGCTCTCGTCACCTACATGTTACTGACATGTTACTGACACACACCAGTAGTCACGGCTCTCGTCACCTACACGTTACTGACACACACCAGTAGTCACGGCTCTCGTCACCTACATGTTACTGACACGTTACTGACACACACCAGTAGTCACGGCTCTCGTCACCTACACGTTACTGACACACACCAGTAGTCACGGCTCTCGTCACCTACACGTTACTGACACGTTACTGACACACACCAGTAGTCACGGCTCTCGTCACCTACACTTTACTGACACACACCAGTAGTCATGGCTCTAGTCACCTACACGTTACTGACACGTTACTGACACACACCAGTAGTCACGACTCTCGTCACCTACACGTTACTGACACGTTACTGACACACACCAGTAGTCACGGCTCTCGTCACCTACACGTTACTGACACGTTACTGACACACACCAGTAGTCACGGCTCTCGTCACCTACACGTTACTGACACGTTACTGACACACACCAGTAGTCACGGCTCTCGTCACCTACACGTTACTGATACACACCAGTAGTCACGGCTCTAATCACCTACACGTTACTGACACGTTACTGACACACACCAGTAGTCACGGCTCTCGTCACCTACATGTTACTGACACGTTACTGACACACACCAGTAGTCATGGCTCTAGTCACCTACACGTTACTGACACACACCAGTAGTCACGGCTCTCGTCACCTACATGTTACTGACATGTTACTGACACACACCAGTAGTCACGGCTCTCGTCACCTACATGTTACTGACATGTTACTGACACACACCAGTAGTCACGGCTCTCGTCACCTACACGTTACTGACACACACCAGTAGTCACGGCTCTCGTCACCTACATGTTACTGACATGTTACTGACACACACCAGTAGTCACGACTCTCGTCACCTACACGTTACTGACACACACCAGTAGTCACGGCTCTCGTCACCTACACGTTACTGACACACACCAGTAGTCACGGCTCTCGTCACCTACACGTTACTGACACGTTACTGACACACACCAGTAGTCACGGCTCTCGTCACCTACACTTTACTGACACACACCAGTAGTCATGGCTCTAGTCACCTACACGTTACTGACACGTTACTGACACACACCAGTAGTCACGGCTCTCGTCACCTACACGTTACTGACACACACCAGTAGTCACGGCTCTAGTCACCTACACGTTACTGACACACACCAGTAGTCACGGCTCTCGTCACCTACACGTTACTGACACGTTACTGACACACACCAGTAGTCACGGCTCTCGTCACCTACACTTTACTGACACACACCAGTAGTCATGGCTCTAGTCACCTACACGTTACTGACACGTTACTGACACACACCAGTAGTCACGGCTCTCGTCACCTACACGTTACTGACACACACCAGTAGTCACGGCTCTCGTCACCTACACGTTACTGACACACACCAGTAGTCACGACTCTCGTCACCTACACGTTACTGACACGTTACTGACACACACCAGTAGTCACGGCTCTCGTCACCTACACGTTACTGACACACACCAGTAGTCACGGCTCTCGTCACCTACACGTTACTGACACGTTACTGACACACACCAGTAGTCACGGCTCTCGTCACCTACATGTTACTGACACGTTACTGACACACACCAGTAGTCACGGCTCTCGTCACCTACACGTTACTGACACGTTACTGACACACACCAGTAGTCATGGCTCTAGTCACCTACACGTTACTGACACGTTACTGACACACACCAGTAGTCACGGCTCTCATCACCTACACGTTACTGACATGTTACTGACACACACCAGTAGTCACGGCTCTCGTCACCTACACGTTACTGACACACACCAGTAGTCACGGCTCTCGTCACCTACATGTTACTGACACGTTACTGACACACACCAGTAGTCATGGCTCTAGTCACCTACACGTTACTGACATGTTACTGACACGAGCGCAGTTACGGCCGGACACACTTAGTCAGTGACTTTGACTTGCACTTTACTGAGACAGCGGAAGAGAGAAGCAGAGCACCCGTATACTCCAGGGTATATACTATATCCTCCTCTGGATGTAATCATGCATGTAGCCTCCGACTGATGTACACGCTTAGATACACACAACTAATGACATATACGCTTAGATACACACACGTAGTCACCTATACGCTTAGATACACACACGTAGTCACCTATACGCTTAGATACAGACACGTAGTCACCTATACGCTTAGATACACACACGTAGTCACCTATACGCTTAGATACACACACGTAGTCACCTATACGCTTAGATACACACACGCAGTCACCTATACGCTTAGATACACACACGCAGTCACCTATACGCTTAGATACACACACGCAGTCACCTATACGCTTAGATACACACACGTAGTCACCTATACGCTTAGATACACACACGTAGTCACCTATACGCTTAGATACACACACGTAGTCACCTATACGCTTAGATACACACCTGTAGTCACCTATACGCTTAGATACAGACACGTAGTCACCTATACGCTTAGATACAGACACGTAGTCACCTATACGCTTAGATACAGACACGTAGTCACCTATACGCTTAGATACACACACGTAGTCACCTATACGCTTAGATACACACACGCAGTCACCTATACGCTTAGATACACACACGTAGTCACCTATACGCTTAGATACACACACGTAGTCACCTATACGCTTAGATACACACACGTAGTCACCTATACGCTTAGATACACACACGTAGTCACCTATACGCTTAGATACACACACGTAGTCACCTATACGCTTAGATACACACACGCAGTCACCTATACGCTTAGATACACACACGCAGTCACCTATACGCTTAGATACACACCTGTAGTCACCTATACGCTTAGATACAGACACATAGTCACCTATACGCTTAGATAAACACACGCAGTCACCTATACGCTTAGATACACACACGCAGTCACCTATACGCTTAGATACACACACGTAGTCACCTATACGCTTAGATACACACACGCAGTCACCTATACGCTTAGATACACACACGTAGTCACCTATACGCTTAGATACACACACGTAGTCACCTATACGCTTAGATACACACACGTAGTCACCTATACGCTTAGATACACACACGTAGTCACCTATACGCTTAGATACACACCTGTAGTCACCTATACGCTTAGATACACACACGTAGTCACCTATACGCTTAGATACACACCTGTAGTCACCTATACGCTTAGATACACACACGTAGTCACCTATACGCTTAGATACACACCTGTAGTCACCTATACGCTTAGATACACACGCGCAGTCACCTATACGCTTAGATACACACACGTAGTCACCTATACGCTTAGATACACACCTGTAGTCACCTATACGCTTAGATACACACACGTAGTCACCTATACGCTTAGATACACACACGTAGTCACCTATACGCTTAGATACAGACACGTAGTCACCTATACGCTTAGATACAGACACGTAGTCACCTATACGCTTAGATACACACACGTAGTCACCTATACGCTTAGATACACACACGTAGTCACCTATACACTTAGATACACACACGTAGTCATCTATACGCTTAGATACAGACACGTAGTCACCTATACGCTTAGATACACACACGTAGTCACCTATACGCTTAGATACACACACGCAGTCACCTATACACTTAGATACACACACGTAGTCATCTATACGCTTAGATACAGACACGTAGTCACCTATACGCTTAGATACACACACGCAGTCACCTATACACTTAGATACACACACGTAGTCATCTATACGCTTAGATACAGACACGTAGTCACCTATACGCTTAGATACACACACGTAGTCACCTATACGCTTAGATACACACACGCAGTCACCTATACGCTTAGATACACACACGTAGTCATCTATACGCTTAGATACAGACACGTAGTCACCTATACGCTTAGATACACACACGTAGTCACCTATACGCTTAGATACACACACTGACTGACTGATACATGTCTTGGGGCTGCTTTAGGCCGAGGCCCCCGTTGCAGAAACGCAGGGTTTTTGTTGCAGATTTTGCTGCAGGTTTCTTCGAGCCAAGGTCAGAACTGGATTGAGCAGAAGGAGAAGAAGCTTCTGGACATTCCCCGATCCTCGTGCGGTTATTCTTCACTTTGGCTCACAAATCTGCAACAGATAAAGCGCTGTTCCCGCCACGTGTGGCCTCGGCCTGTAGCTTTGTCACCAGGTGAAGCCTCTTCCGCCAGCACTAGTCAGGCCGGGCTCACCGCAATGTACAAGGGCAGCCCAATACGCGGCACTCTCACCAGACCGCGCCAATCCCATGTCCTGAAACGCGTCGTCTTTAGCTTCTTGTCCACCACATGTCCAGGCCGTCGGCCATGAACTCTGCAAGGACTATAGTGTCGCAGAGTCAGCCATTGCAGGATCGGGAGTCAGTCAGACATCCCATTATCCGCCGCGAGCTTGCAGGGTATCGGCGTTTCGTTGCGACTTTCCTCCTATGGTTAGGCCTGAATGTTCCTCATGGGCGGAGACTCCTGAGCTGCAGAATCCGCGGTGCGATGGATCAGGGCGCTGAACGTTTCCTCCTCTCTTCTTCCCATTGAGAGCAATGGCCGGCGGATTATGGACGGACTCCTCCATGTGAACTGGGCCATTGGGCGCCAATGTAATGGACGTCGTGACCTGGGGGCGCTGTGGCGGTGGCGATGTGACTCCATTCACTTACAGTACGTGACTTAGGTCAGAGCCGCCATAGAAGTCACGGAGTATTGCGCTGTAGTCGCCGACATGACGCGATCACCTGACTACAATGGCAGACACATCGCGTACCGCACGGTGTGAACAGACACATTGGCCTCAGACTTGTAGGTCTCCATATTGCACTCTGCACACCAGTCTGAACAGCCGCCTAAGCCCTCTCCGCCTGAGCCCGGGTCACAACTTGTCCGCCGGTCCCTAACTGAGCTCAGAAAGTCATGGAGACCGCCCGGGGGCGGAGACATGCAAATAAACCGGCCGGGAGAACTAACCGGGGAAAAGGCAGGGGCACGCCCACCGGGGCGCGGCTAGAGTGGCGGGCGTGGCTTAATTTAAAGGCTCCCGGGCGGTGTTGTCAGGTCGGGTGTCTGTAGTCGGAGCTCGGAGAGATGGCGGCCCCGGGGCTGCTGCTGCAGGTTATGGCTCGGAAGGTGCTGAATATTGGGGTGAAGAGAGTGTGGTCCCGGGGTATACACCAGGGGAGGTGAGTGCACCCTGCTGGCCTGGAGGAGGAACTCTGTGATCTCTGCTGTACATGGCTGTGGTGTTATCTATCTGTATACAGTGCACCAGGGGGTATATACCAGTGTTATCTATCTGTGCACCAGGGGGTATATACCAGTGTTATCTATCTGTGCACCAGGGGGTATATACAGTAGTGACAGCTGTAGTGTTATCTATCTGTACACCAGGGGGTATATACAGTAGTGACAGCTGTAGTGTTATCTATCTGTGCACCAGGGGGTATATACAGTAGTGACAGCTGTAGTGTTATCTATCTGTACACCAGGGGGTATATACAGTAGTGATAGCTGTAGTGTTATCTATATACAGTGCACCAGGGGGTATATACAGTAGTGATAGCTTTAGTGTTATCTATCTGTGCACCAGGGGGTATATACCATAGTGATAGCTGTAGTGTTATCTATATACAGTGCACCAGGGGGTATATACAGTAGTGATAGCTGTAGTGTTATCTATCTGTACACCAGGGGGTATATACAGTAGTGACAGCTGTAGTGTTATCTATCTGTGCACCAGGGGGTATATACAGTAGTGATAGCTGTAGTGTTATCTATCTGTACACCAGGGGGTATATACAGTAGTGATAGCTGTAGTGTTATCTATCTGTGCACCAGGGGGTATATACAGTAGTGACAGCTGTAGTGTTATCTATCTGTGCACCAGGGGGTATATACAGTAGTGACAGCTGTAGTGTTATCTATCTCTGCACCAGGGGGTATATACAGTAGTGACAGCTGTAGTGTTATCTATCTGTGCACCAGGGGGTATATACAGTAGTGACAGCTGTAGTGTTATCTATCTGTACACCAGGGGGTATATACAGTAGTGATAGCTGTAGTGTTATCTATCTGTACACCAGGGGGTATATACAGTAGTGATAGCTGTAGTGTTATCTATCTCTGCACCAGGGGGTATATACAGTAGTGATAGCTGTAGTGTTATCTATCTGTACACCAGGGGGTATATACAGTAGTGATAGCTGTAGTGTTATCTATCTGTGCACCAGGGGGTATATACAGTAGTGATAGCTGTAGTGTTATCTATCTCTGCACCAGGGGGTATATACAGTAGTGATAGCTGTAGTGTTATCTATCTGTACACCAGGGGGTATATACAGTAGTGATAGCTGTAGTGTTATCTATCTGTACACCAGGGGGTATATACAGTAGTGATAGCTGTAGTGTTATCTATCTGTACACCAGGGGGTATATACAGTAGTGATAGCTGTAGTGTTATCTATCTGTGCACCAGGGGGTATATACAGTAGTGATAGCTGTAGTGTTATCTATCTGTGCACCAGGGGGTATATACAGTAGTGACAGCTGTAGTGTTATCTATCTGTGCACCAGGGGGTATATACCATAGTGATAGCTGTAGTGTTATCTATCTGTACACCAGGGGGTATATACCGTAGTGATAGCTGTAGTGTTATCTATCTGTACACCAGGGGGTATATACAGTAGTGATAGCTGTAGTGTTATCTATCTGTACACCAGGGGGTATATACAGTAGTGATAGCTGTAGTGTTATCTATCTGTGCACCAGGGGGTATATACAGTAGTGATAGCTGTAGTGTTATCTATCTGTGCACCAGGGGGTATATACAGTAGTGATAGCTGTAGTGTTATCTATCTCTGCACCAGGGGGTATATACAGTAGTGATAGCTGTAGTGTTATCTATCTGTACACCAGGGGGTATATACAGTAGTGATAGCTGTAGTGTTATCTATCTGTACACCAGGGGGTATATACAGTAGTGATAGCTGTAGTGTTATCTATCTGTACACCAGGGGGTATATACAGTAGTGATAGCTGTAGTGTTATCTATCTGTGCACCAGGGGGTATATACCATAGTGATAGCTGTAGTGTTATCTATCTGTACACCAGGGGGTACATACAGTAGTGACAGCTGTAGTGTTATCTATCTGTACACCAGGGGGTATATACCGTAGTGATAGCTGTAGTGTTATCTATCTGTACACCAGGGGGTATATACAGTAGTGATAGCTGTAGTGTTATCTATCTGTACACCAGGGGGTATATACAGTAGTGATAGCTTTAGTGTTATCTATCTGTGCACCAGGGGGTATATACCATAGTGATAGCTGTAGTGTTATCTATATACAGTGCACCAGGGGGTATATACAGTAGTGATAGCTGTAGTGTTATCTATCTGTGCACCAGGGGGTATATACAGTAGTGATAGCTGTAGTGTTATCTATCTGTGCACCAGGGGGTATATACAGTAGTGACAGCTGTAGTGTTATCTATCTGTGCACCAGGGGGTATATACAGTAGTGACAGCTGTAGTGTTATCTATCTGTACACCAGGGGGTATATACAGTAGTGACAGCTGTAGTGTTATCTATCTGTGCACCAGGGGGTATATACAGTAGTGATAGCTGTAGTGTTATCTATCTGTACACCAGGGGGTATATACCGTAGTGATAGCTGTAGTGTTATCTATCTGTACACCAGGGGGTATATACAGTAGTGACAGCTGTAGTGTTATCTATCTGTACACCAGGGGGTATATACAGTAGTGACAGCTGTAGTGTTATCTATCTGTGCACCAGGGGGTATATACAGTAGTGATAGCTGTAGTGTTATCTATCTGTATACAGTGCACCAGGGGGTATATACCATAGTGATAGCTGTAGTGTTATCTATCTGTGCACCAGGGGGTATATACCATAGTGATAGCTGTAGTGTTATCTATCTGTGCACCAGGGGGTATATACAGTAGTGATAGCTGTAGTGTTATCTATCTGTGCACCAGGGGGTATATACAGTAGTGATAGCTGTAGTGTTATCTATCTCTGCACCAGGGGGTATATACAGTAGTGATAGCTGTAGTGTTATCTATCTGTACACCAGGGGGTATATACAGTAGTGATAGCTGTAGTGTTATCTATCTGTACACCAGGGGGTATATACAGTAGTGACAGCTGTAGTGTTATCTATCTGTGCACCAGGGGGTATATACCATAGTGATAGCTGTAGTGTTATCTATCTGTGCACCAGGGGGTATATACCATAGTGATAGCTGTAGTGTTATCTATCTGTGCACCAGGGGGTATATACAGTAGTGACAGCTGTAGTGTTATCTATCTGTGCACCAGGGGGTATATACAGTAGTGATAGCTGTAGTGTTATCTATCTGTGCACCAGGGGGTATATACAGTAGTGACAGCTGTAGTGTTATCTATCTGTACACCAGGGGGTATATACAGTAGTGACAGCTGTAGTGTTATCTATCTGTACACCAGGGGGTATATACAGTAGTGATAGCTGTAGTGTTATCTATCTGTACACCAGGGGGTATATACAGTAGTGATAGCTGTAGTGTTATCTATCTGTACACCAGGGGGTATATACAGTAGTGATAGCTGTAGTGTTATCTATCTGTGCACCAGGGGGTATATACAGTAGTGATAGCTGTAGTGTTATCTATCTCTGCACCAGGGGGTATATACAGTAGTGATAGCTGTAGTGTTATCTATCTGTACACCAGGGGGTATATACCGTAGTGATAGCTGTAGTGTTATCTATCTGTGCACCAGGGGGTATATACAGTAGTGACGGCTGTAGTGTTATCTATCTGTGCACCAGGGGGTATATACAGTAGTGACAGCTGTAGTGTTATCTATCTCTGCACCAGGGGGTATATACAGTAGTGATAGCTGTAGTGTTATCTATCTGTACACCAGGGGGTATATACAGTAGTGATAGCTTTAGTGTTATCTATCTGTGCACCAGGGGGTATATACCATAGTGATAGCTGTAGTGTTATCTATATACAGTGCACCAGGGGGTATATACAGTAGTGATAGCTGTAGTGTTATCTATCTGTACACCAGGGGGTATATACAGTAGTGACAGCTGTAGTGTTATCTATCTGTACACCAGGGGGTATATACAGTAGTGATAGCTGTAGTGTTATCTATCTGTGCACCAGGGGGTATATACAGTAGTGATAGCTGTAGTGTTATCTATCTGTACACCAGGGGGTATATACAGTAGTGATAGCTGTAGTGTTATCTATCTGTGCACCAGGGGGTATATACAGTAGTGACAGCTGTAGTGTTATCTATATACAGTGCACCAGGGGGTATATACAGTAGTGATAGCTGTAGTGTTATCTATCTGTACACCAGGGGGTATATACAGTAGTGACAGCTGTAGTGTTATCTATCTGTACACCAGGGGGTATATACAGTAGTGACAGCTGTAGTGTTATCTATCTGTACACCAGGGGGTATATACAGTAGTGATAGCTGTAGTGTTATCTATCTGTACACCAGGGGGTATATACAGTAGTGATAGCTGTAGTGTTATCTATCTGTGCACCAGGGGGTATATACAGTAGTGACAGCTGTAGTGTTATCTATATACAGTGCACCAGGGGGTATATACAGTAGTGATAGCTGTAGTGTTATCTATCTGTGCACCAGGGGGTATATACAGTAGCGATAGCTGTAGTGTTATCTATCTGTGCACCAGGGGGTATATACAGTAGTGACAGCTGTAGTGTTATCTATCTGTACACCAGGGGGTATATACAGTAGTGACAGCTGTAGTGTTATCTATCTGTGCACCAGGGGGTATATACAGTAGTGATAGCTGTAGTGTTATCTATCTGTGCACCAGGGGGTATATACAGTAGTGACAGCTGTAGTGTTATCTATCTGTACACCAGGGGGTATATACAGTAGTGACAGCTGTAGTGTTATCTATCTGTACACCAGGGGGTATATACAGTAGTGACAGCTGTAGTGTTATCTATCTGTACACCAGGGGGTATATACAGTAGTGATAGCTGTAGTGTTATCTATCTGTGCACCAGGGGGTATATACAGTAGTGATAGCTGTAGTGTTATCTATCTGTACACCAGGGGGTATATACAGTAGTGATAGCTGTAGTGTTATCTATCTGTGCACCAGGGGGTATATACAGTAGTGACAGCTGTAGTGTTATCTATATACAGTGCACCAGGGGGTATATACAGTAGTGATAGCTGTAGTGTTATCTATCTGTACACCAGGGGGTATATACAGTAGTGACAGCTGTAGTGTTATCTATCTGTACACCAGGGGGTATATACAGTAGTGACAGCTGTAGTGTTATCTATCTGTACACCAGGGGGTATATACAGTAGTGATAGCTGTAGTGTTATCTATCTGTACACCAGGGGGTATATACAGTAGTGATAGCTGTAGTGTTATCTATCTGTGCACCAGGGGGTATATACAGTAGTGACAGCTGTAGTGTTATCTATATACAGTGCACCAGGGGGTATATACAGTAGTGATAGCTGTAGTGTTATCTATCTGTGCACCAGGGGGTATATACAGTAGCGATAGCTGTAGTGTTATCTATCTGTGCACCAGGGGGTATATACAGTAGTGACAGCTGTAGTGTTATCTATCTGTACACCAGGGGGTATATACAGTAGTGACAGCTGTAGTGTTATCTATCTGTGCACCAGGGGGTATATACAGTAGTGATAGCTGTAGTGTTATCTATCTGTGCACCAGGGGGTATATACAGTAGTGACAGCTGTAGTGTTATCTATCTGTACACCAGGGGGTATATACAGTAGTGACAGCTGTAGTGTTATCTATCTGTGCACCAGGGGGTATATACAGTAGTGATAGCTGTAGTGTTATCTATCTGTACACCAGGGGGTATATACAGTAGTGACAGCTGTAGTGTTATCTATCTGTGCACCAGGGGGTATATACAGTAGTGACAGCTGTAGTGTTATCTATCTGTACACCAGGGGGTATATACAGTAGTGACAGCTGTAGTGTTATCTATCTGTGCACCAGGGGGTATATACAGTAGTGATAGCTGTAGTGTTATCTATCTGTACACCAGGGGGTATATACCGTAGTGATAGCTGTAGTGTTATCTATCTGTACACCAGGGGGTATATACAGTAGTGACAGCTGTAGTGTTATCTATCTGTACACCAGGGGGTATATACAGTAGTGACAGCTGTAGTGTTATCTATCTGTGCACCAGGGGGTATATACAGTAGTGATAGCTGTAGTGTTATCTATCTGTATACAGTGCACCAGGGGGTATATACCATAGTGATAGCTGTAGTGTTATCTATCTGTGCACCAGGGGGTATATACCATAGTGATAGCTGTAGTGTTATCTATCTGTGCACCAGGGGGTATATACAGTAGTGATAGCTGTAGTGTTATCTATCTGTGCACCAGGGGGTATATACAGTAGTGATAGCTGTAGTGTTATCTATCTGTGCACCAGGGGGTATATACAGTAGTGACAGCTGTAGTGTTATCTATCTGTACACCAGGGGGTATATACAGTAGTGACAGCTGTAGTGTTATCTATCTGTACACCAGGGGGTATATACAGTAGTGATAGCTGTAGTGTTATCTATCTGTACACCAGGGGGTATATACAGTAGTGATAGCTGTAGTGTTATCTATCTGTACACCAGGGGGTATATACAGTAGTGATAGCTGTAGTGTTATCTATCTGTGCACCAGGGGGTATATACAGTAGTGATAGCTGTAGTGTTATCTATCTGTGCACCAGGGGGTATATACAGTAGTGATAGCTGTAGTGTTATCTATCTGTACACCAGGGGGTATATACCATAGTGATAGCTGTAGTGTTATCTATCTGTGCACCAGGGGGTATATACAGTAGTGACGGCTGTAGTGTTATCTATCTGTGCACCAGGGGGTATATACAGTAGTGACAGCTGTAGTGTTATCTATCTCTGCACCAGGGGGTATATACAGTAGTGATAGCTGTAGTGTTATCTATCTGTACACCAGGGGGTATATACAGTAGTGATAGCTTTAGTGTTATCTATCTGTGCACCAGGGGGTATATACCATAGTGATAGCTGTAGTGTTATCTATATACAGTGCACCAGGGGGTATATACAGTAGTGATAGCTGTAGTGTTATCTATCTGTACACCAGGGGGTATATACAGTAGTGACAGCTGTAGTGTTATCTATCTGTACACCAGGGGGTATATACAGTAGTGACAGCTGTAGTGTTATCTATCTGTACACCAGGGGGTATATACAGTAGTGACAGCTGTAGTGTTATCTATCTGTACACCAGGGGGTATATACAGTAGTGATAGCTGTAGTGTTATCTATCTGTACACCAGGGGGTATATACAGTAGTGATAGCTGTAGTGTTATCTATCTGTGCACCAGGGGGTATATACAGTAGTGACAGCTGTAGTGTTATCTATATACAGTGCACCAGGGGGTATATACAGTAGTGATAGCTGTAGTGTTATCTATCTGTGCACCAGGGGGTATATACAGTAGTGATAGCTGTAGTGTTATCTATCTGTGCACCAGGGGGTATATACAGTAGTGACAGCTGTAGTGTTATCTATCTGTACACCAGGGGGTATATACAGTAGTGACAGCTGTAGTGTTATCTATCTGTGCACCAGGGGGTATATACAGTAGTGATAGCTGTAGTGTTATCTATCTGTGCACCAGGGGGTATATACAGTAGTGACAGCTGTAGTGTTATCTATCTGTACACCAGGGGGTATATACAGTAGTGACAGCTGTAGTGTTATCTATCTGTGCACCAGGGGGTATATACAGTAGTGATAGCTGTAGTGTTATCTATCTGTGCACCAGGGGGTATATACAGTAGTGATAGCTGTAGTGTTATCTATCTGTACACCAGGGGGTATATACAGTAGTGATAGCTGTAGTGTTATCTATCTGTACACCAGGGGGTATATACAGTAGTGATAGCTGTAGTGTTATCTATCTGTGCACCAGGGGGTATATACCATAGTGATAGCTGTAGTGTTATCTATATACAGTGCACCAGGGGGTATATACAGTAGTGATAGCTGTAGTGTTATCTATCTGTGCACCAGGGGGTATATACAGTAGTGATAGCTGTAGTGTTATCTATCTGTACACCAGGGGGTATATACAGTAGTGATAGCTGTAGTGTTATCTATATACAGTGCACCAGGGGGTATATACAGTAGTGACAGCTGTAGTGTTATCTATCTGTGCACCAGGGGGTATATACAGTAGTGATAGCTGTAGTGTTATCTATCTGTACATCAGGGGGTATATACAGTAGTGATAGCTGTAGTGTTATCTATCTGTACACCAGGGGGTATATACAGTAGTGATAGCTGTAGTGTTATCTATCTGTGCACCAGGGGGTATATACCATAGTGATAGCTGTAGTGTTATCTATATACAGTGCACCAGGGGGTATATACAGTAGTGATAGCTGTAGTGTTATCTATCTGTGCACCAGGGGGTATATACAGTAGTGACAGCTGTAGTGTTATCTATCTGTGCACCAGGGGGTATATACAGTAGTGACAGCTGTAGTGTTATCTATCTGTGCACCAGGGGGTATATACCATAGTGATAGCTGTAGTGTTATCTATCTGTGCACCAGGGGGTATATACAGTAGTGATAGCTGTAGTGTTATCTATCTGTACACCAGGGGGTATATACAGTAGTGACAGCTGTAGTGTTATCTATCTGTGCACCAGGGGGTATATACAGTAGTGACAGCTGTAGTGTTATCTATCTGTACACCAGGGGGTATATACAGTAGTGACAGCTGTAGTGTTATCTATCTGTGCACCAGGGGGTATATACAGTAGTGACAGCTGTAGTGTTATCTATCTGTGCACCAGGGGGTATATACAGTAGTGATAGCTGTAGTGTTATCTATCTGTGCACCAGGGGGTATATACAGTAGTGACAGCTGTAGTGTTATCTATCTGTACACCAGGGGGTATATACAGTAGTGACAGCTGTAGTGTTATCTATCTGTGCACCAGGGGGTATATACAGTAGTGATAGCTGTAGTGTTATCTATCTGTGCACCAGGGGGTATATACAGTAGTGATAGCTGTAGTGTTATCTATCTGTGCACCAGGGGGTATATACAGTAGTGACAGCTGTAGTGTTATCTATCTGTACACCAGGGGGTATATACAGTAGTGATAGCTGTAGTGTTATCTATCTGTACACCAGGGGGTATATACAGTAGTGATAGCTGTAGTGTTATCTATCTGTGCACCAGGGGGTATATACAGTAGTGACAGCTGTAGTGTTATCTATCTCTGCACCAGGGGGTATATACAGTAGTGATAGCTGTAGTGTTATCTATCTGTACACCAGGGGGTATATACAGTAGTGATAGCTGTAGTGTTATCTATCTGTGCACCAGGGGGTATATACAGTAGTGACAGCTGTAGTGTTATCTATCTGTGCACCAGGGGGTATATACAGTAGTGATAGCTGTAGTGTTATCTATCTGTGCACCAGGGGGTATATACAGTAGTGATAGCTGTAGTGTTATCTATATACAGTGCACCAGGGGGTATATACAGTAGTGACAGCTGTAGTGTTATCTATCTGTGCACCAGGGGGTATATACAGTAGTGACAGCTGTAGTGTTATCTATCTGTACACCAGGGGGTATATACAGTAGTGACAGCTGTAGTGTTATCTATCTGTACACCAGGGGGTATATACAGTAGTGACAGCTGTAGTGTTATCTATCTATCTAACTCCTCCCCCTTGACTGATGACGCTTCTGTGACCCTCTAAGACGTCTTATTCTTCTCGCCCACGTCTCCTGAGCCGCTGACCTCAATAATCCTTTTTGAATGCAAAAAATTTAGAGCAAAGTGGGCGTGGTCTTCAGGCTGCCAGATCTGTCCGTGTGGGCCGAGATGGGATTGCGAACAATCTGCTGTGAAGTGAGAATGCAGGAGAGTGTTCACACTGCGCAGTCAGTCTGCAGGATTTCAGGGCCACATCTGGGTCCTACTCGTAGCTATAGGGGGGGCAGATGTAGCAAACACTACCGGGCCCCGGAGCCCTCAGGGGGGCCCAATGTCCTCTCTGTCACATAACACCACACGGTATATGGGCCCTTTATAGATCCTGCAGCTGGGGCCCAGACGTTACCCCCAACCAGGGCAAGAACCTCAGCACCAGTCAGACAATCTGTACCCGGGGCCCAGACGTTACCCCCAACCAGGGCAAGAACCTCAGCACCAGTCAGACAATCTGTACCCGGGGCCCAGACGTTACCCCCAACCAGGGCAAGAACCTCAGCACCAGTCAGACAATCTGTACCCGGGGCCCAGACGTTACCCCCAACCAGGGCAAGAACCTCAGCACCAGTCAGACAATCTGTACCCGGGGCCCAGACGTTACCCCCAACCAGGGCAAGAACCTCAGCACCAGTCAGACAATCTGTACCCGGGGCCCAGACGTTACCCCCAACCAGGGCAAGAACCTCAGCACCAGTCAGACAATCTGTACCCGGGGCCCAGACGTTACCCCCAACCAGGGCAAGAACCTCAGCACCAGTCAGACAATCTGTACCCGGGGCCCAGATGTTACCCCCAACCAGGGCAAGAACCTCAGCACCAGTCAGACAATCTGTACCCGGGGCCCAGATGTTACCCCCAACCAGGGCAAGAACCTCAGCACCAGTCAGACAATCTGTACCCGGGGCCCAGACGTTACCCCCAACCAGGGCAAGAACCTCAGCACCAGTCAGACAATCTGTACCCGGGGCCCAGACGTTACCCCCAACCAGGGCAAGAACCTCAGCACCAGTCAGACAATCTGTACCCGGGGCCCAGACGTTACCCCCAACCAGGGCAAGAACCTCAGCACCAGTCAGACAATCTGTACCCGGGGCCCAGACGTTACCCCCAACCAGGGCAAGAACCTCAGCACCAGTCAGACAATCTGCAGAAGGGGCCCAGACGTTACCCCCAACCAGGGCAAGAACCTCAGCACCAGTCAGACAATCTGTACCCGGGGCCCAGACGTTACCCCCAACCAGGGCAAGAACCTCAGCACCAGTCAGACAATCTGTACCCGGGGCCCAGACGTTACCCCCAACCAGGGCAAGAACCTCAGCACCAGTCAGACAATCTGTACCCGGGGCCCAGACGTTACCCCCAACCAGGGCAAGAACCTCAGCACCAGTCAGACAATCTGTACCCGGGGCCCAGATGTTACCCCCAACCAGGGCAAGAACCTCAGCACCAGTCAGACAATCTGTACCCGGGGCCCAGACGTTACCCCCAACCAGGGCAAGAACCTCAGCACCAGTCAGACAATCTGTACCCGGGGCCCAGACGTTACCCCCAACCAGGGCAAGAACCTCAGCACCAGTCAGACAATCTGTACCCGGGGCCCAGATGTTACCCCCAACCAGGGCAAGAACCTCAGCACCAGTCAGACAATCTGTACCCGGGGCCCAGACGTTACCCCCAACCAGGGCAAGAACCTCAGCACCAGTCAGACAATCTGCAGAAGGGGCCCAGACGTTACCCCCAACCAGGGCAAGAACCTCAGCACCAGTCAGACAATCTGTACCCGGGGCCCAGACGTTACCCCCAACCAGGGCAAGAACCTCAGCACCAGTCAGACAATCTGTACCCGGGGCCCAGACGTTACCCCCAACCAGGGCAAGAACCTCAGCACCAGTCAGACAATCTGTACCCGGGGCCCAGACGTTACCCCCAACCAGGGCAAGAACCTCAGCACCAGTCAGACAATCTGTACCCGGGGCCCAGATGTTACCCCCAACCAGGGCAAGAACCTCAGCACCAGTCAGACAATCTGTACCCGGGGCCCAGATGTTACCCCCAACCAGGGCAAGAACCTCAGCACCAGTCAGACAATCTGTACCCGGGGCCCAGACGTTACCCCCAACCAGGGCAAGAACCTCAGCACCAGTCAGACAATCTGTACCCGGGGCCCAGATGTTACCCCCAACCAGGGCAAGAACCTCAGCACCAGTCAGACAATCTGTACCCGGGGCCCAGACGTTACCCCCAACCAGGGCAAGAACCTCAGCACCAGTCAGACAATCTGCAGCCGGTGCCCAGACGTTACCCCCAACCAGGGCAAGAACCTCAGCACCAGTCAGACAATCTGTACCCGGGGCCCAGATGTTACCCCCAACCAGGGCAAGAACCTCAGCACCAGTCAGACAATCTGCAGAAGGGGCCCAGACGTTACCCCCAACCAGGGCAAGAACCTCAGCACCAGTCAGACAATCTGTACCCGGGGCCCAGATGTTACCCCCAACCAGGGCAAGAACCTCAGCACCAGTCAGACAATCTGTACCCGGGGCCCAGACGTTACCCCCAACCAGGGCAAGAACCTCAGCACCAGTCAGACAATCTGCAGCCGGGGCCCAGACGTTACCCCCAACCAGGGCAAGAACCTCAGCACCAGTCAGACAATCTGTACTCGGGGCCCAGACGTTACCCCCAACCAGGGCAAGAACCTCAGCACCAGTCAGACAATCTGCAGCCGCCGCCTAAATCTCATTTATTTTGCTGCAGTTTTGAGGCAGATTCTGCCTTGTGTGGACTTAGCCCTACCGTTATCTGTAGGATATTCATCTTGGTCATGAGGGGGTTAACCCGATGATCCTTAACTGGGCCCCAAGTATCACCCGCAGCACTGCCAGGAGGTGTCCTTACAGGGAGGGAGGGGGGTGATGTCCTTAGGGCCGAGGCCACACCTTGCAGAGATGCAGCTTTATTTGTTGCAGATTTTGAGCCAAAGCCAAGAATGTCTGCAAAAGAATCTGGAATATCTAGAAAGTTCTTCTCCTTCTGCTCAGTCCAGTCCTGGCGTTGGCTCCAAAAACTGCAACAAAATCTGCAACAAAAAAAGCTGCAACGTGGGGCCTCAGTCTAGAGGGAGGGGGCGATGGAGGACGGTCTTTTAGGATAGGTTGTCAGATTGAGGTGGGGGAGGGGGGTCTGATGTCTGGGACCCCCATGGATCAGCTGTTTGATGCAGAACTCCCTGAGTACCAGATCTGCCTCCCAGGCCAATGCTGTGCTTGACTTTAGCTGTAGAGTCTGCCGTAAAGCGTACGACGCCGTGCTTGACTTTAGCTGTAGAGTCTGCCGTAAAGCGTACGACGCCGTGCTTGACTTTAGCTGTAGAGTCTGCCGTAAAGCGTACGACGCCGTGCTTGACTTTAGCTGTAGAGTCTGCCGTAAAGCGTACGACGCCGTGCTTGACTTTGGCTGTAGAGTCTGCCGTAAAGCGTACGACGCCGTGCATGACTTTGGCTGTAGAGTCTGCCGTAAAGCGTACGACGCCGTGCTTGACTTTGGCTGTAGAGTCTGCCGTAAAGCGTACGACGCCGTGCTTGACTTTGGCTGTAGAGTCTGCCGTAAAGCGTACGACGCCGTGCTTGGCCTCAGGGGAAGAGTCTGCCGTAAAGCGTACAACGCCGTGCTTGGCCTCAGGGGAAGAGTCTGTCGTAAAGCGTACGACGCCGTGCTTGACTTTAGCTGTAGAGTCTGCCATAAAGCGTACAACACCGTGCTTGGCCTCAGGGGAAGAGTCTGCCATAAAGCGTATGACGCCGTGCTTGGCCTCAGGGGAAGAGTCTGCCGTAAAGCGTACGACGCCGTGCTTGGCCTCAGGGGAAGAGTCTGCCATAAAGCGTACAACGCCGTGCTTGACTTTAGCTGTAGAGTCTGCCATAAAGCGTATGACGCCGTGCTTGGCCTCAGGGGAAGAGTCTGCCGTAAAGCGTACGACGCTGTGCTTGGCCTCAGGGGAAGAGTCTGCCATAAAGCGTACGACGCCGTGCTTGGCCTCAGGGGAAGAGTCTGTCGTAAAGCGTACGACGCCGTGCTTGACTTTAGCTGTAGAGTCTGCCGTAAAGCATACGACGCTGTGCTTGACTCCCCATAGTGACGATACATTACACATGCACACCTGGTCAGACCGAGCATGAATGTATACAGGAGGACGGGCGCTGGTATATAGATGTATATAGGACGCCTCATAGTGACTATACATTACACATGCACACCTGGTCAGACCCAGCATGCATGTATACAGGAGGACGGGCGCTGGTATATAGATGTATATAGGACTCCCCATAGTGACCATACATTACACATGCACACCTGGTCAGACCCAGCATGCATGTATACAGGAGGACGGGCGCTGGTATATAGATGTATATAGGACTCCTCATAGTGACCATACATTACACATGCACACCTGGTCAGACCGAGCATGCATGTATACAGGAGGACGGGCGCTGGTATATAGATGTATATAGGACTCCCCATAGTGACCATACATTACACATGCACACCTGGTCAGACCGAGCATGCATGTATACAGGAGGACGGGCGCTGGTATATAGATGTATATAGGACTCCCCATAGTGACCATACATTACACATGCACACCTGGTCAGACCGAGCATGCATGTATACAGGAGGACGGGCGCTGGTATATAGATGTATATAGGACGCCTCATAGTGACTATACATTACACATGCACACCTGGTCAGACCCAGCATGCATGTATACAGGAGGACGGGCGCTGGTATATAGATGTATATAGGACTCCCCATAGTGACCATACATTACACATGCACACCTGGTCAGACTGAGCATGCATGTATACAGGAGGACGGGCGCTGGTATATAGATGTATATAGGACTCCCCATAGTGACCATACATTACACATGCACACCTGGTCAGACCGAGCATGCATGTATACAGGAGGACGGGCGCTGGTATATAGATGTATATAGGACTCCCCATAGTGACTATACATTACACATGCACACCTGGTCAGACTGAGCATGCATGTATACAGGAGGACGGGCGCTGGTATATAGATGTATATAGGACTCCCCATAGTGACTATACATTACACATGCACACCTGGTCAGACCGAGCATGAATGTATACAGGAGGACGGGCGCTGGTATATAGATGTATATAGGACGCCTCATAGTGACCATACATTACACATGCACACCTGGTCAGACCCAGCATGCATGTATACAGGAGGACGGGCGCTGGTATATAGATGTATATAGGACTCCCCATAGTGACCATACATTACACATGCACACCTGGTCAGACCCAGCATGCATGTATACAGGAGGACGGGCGCTGGTATATAGATGTATATAGGACGCCTCATAGTGACCATACATTACACATGCACACCTGGTCAGACTGAGCATGCATGTATACAGGAGGACGGGCACTGGTATATAGATGTATATAGGACGCCTCATAGTGACCATACATTACACATGCACACCTGGTCAGACCCAGCATGCATGTATACAGGAGGACGGGCGCTGGTATATAGATGTATATAGGACTCCCCATAGTGACTATACATTATACATGCACACCTGGTCAGACCGAGCATGCATGTATACAGGAGGACGGGCACTGGTATATAGATGTATATAGGACTCCCCATAGTGACTATACATTATACATGCACACCTGGTCAGACCGAGCATGCATGTATACAGGAGGACGGGCACTGGTATATAGATGTATATAGGACGCCTCATAGTGACCATACATTACACATGCACACCTGGTCAGACTGAGCATGCATGTATACAGGAGGACGGGCACTGGTATATAGATGTATATAGGACGCCTCATAGTGACCATACATTAGAGATTCTTTCACATTCCCTGCTGAGTACTTGTAGTGTTTGGATACAGCGGGCAGCAGGTAGTTGCTTAGATACGACGTTGCGGACAATAGTTGATACTTGAGATATAAAGCGTGTAGCGATGACCTTGTTCGCGGTATTAGATAAGCGCGCCTCTTATTACTGGATTAGATACGTCCCTGTTCTTTGTACTGCAGTAAAGTGAGACTCTGGCTGGAGGATTTCACGTCTCCCTGACCGCACACAAATCCCATCAATTCACTGACCTGTGCGGTGGGATCTGCTTTACTGCTGCCGTAAAACATTGCCCATGTGGTATTCTGCGCGATCTCCTGGGCGCTGCGAGCACACCTGCGAGTATCCGCCACCTCGGAGCGCTTCCTGCAGGGTCTTACGTTGCGTTGTTCCTGATAAATGTTCCTAGAATATAATATATAGTGACACGTGCAGGAAGGAAGCGACTCGCAGGCGGCAGCGGAGCGCCGAGGCCTTGGGCCAGGGTCACACTGAGGAACATCACGCAGTTTTCAGTCTCAGATCCCCCAATGGAGCAGACGCTGCAGCAGAGCTTGGGCAGTATCCAGGGCTCCGCACCTCGGCCTCAGATACAGCACAGCCTCAGATACAGCGCGACCTCAGATACAGCGCGGCCTCAGATACAGCGCGGCCTCAGATACAGCGCGGCCTCAGATACAGCGCGGCCTCAGATACAGCGCGGCCTCAGATACAGCGCGGCCTCAGATACAGCGCGGCCTCAGATACAGCGCGGCCTCAGATACAGCGCGGCCCAATGTGGAATCTGCGACAAGATGGAGACACAAGCTGGGATCTTAAGGCCTCAAATTCCTCAGTGTGAACTGAGCCTTAGCGGGCGGATAGAAGAGACTTGTGCAAGTTCCGTCTCTTGTATATTCCTATTTCTAGTCTGAATTGCGGCAATAAAGGAATTTTACTCCCGCCAATAAACCTCCACTGTAGCAGCGCGGTATATACGTGTGTGCAGGTATATATAATGTATATATGTGCCGGATAGTACAGAGGCGTAGTCAGGGCCAAAGGTCATCAGCAGGTGAGGGGTCAGGAATGTGCCCGGTCAAGAATGGGGCCAGAAGTCAGCGCAGTGGAGCAGTCAGGGGTGACGTGTCCTCCTCTGTCCGGTCACCGCTCCTGGAGACCTGACCCTGTAAATACGCCCAATGCAGGAGGCGGGGCTCCGGGCGGCCATTGTGATCTAAGCGGAGCAGTGACCGCTATATCCATAATAACATATCTGATTGCGGAAAGCCGGTGTGAACAGGCGCTCACTACTGCAACAATCGTCCCACACCCCCCACACTTTCAGGGTGGCCAAAAGAAGGGGCACAAAAAAGACAGACAAAAGCTGGTGAGATCGGCTGCATGGACCCCAAACTGGCTGTATATACCCCAGATCACTTGTATATACTCCAGATCAGCTGTGTATGTACCCCAGATCGGCTGTATGTACCCAAAACTGGCTGTATATACCCCAGATCGGCTGTGTATATATCCCAGATCATCTGTATATACTCCAGATCGGCTGTATATACCCCAGATCCCCTGTATGTACTCCAGATCGGCTGTATATACCCCAGATCAGCTGTGTACAGTTAGGGCCAGAAATATTTGGACAGTGACACAAGTTTTGTTATTTTAGCTGTTTACTAAAACATGTTCAGAAATACAATGATATATATAATATGGGCTGAAAGTGCACACTCCCAGCTGCAATATGAGAGTTTCCACATCCAAATCGGAGAAAGGGTTTAGGAATCATAGCTCTGTAATGCATAGCCTCCTCTTTTTCAAGGGACCAAAAGTAATTGGACAATGGAATCTAAGGGCTGCAATTAACTCTGAAGGCGTCTCCCTCGTAAACCTGTAATCAATGAAGTAGTTAAAAGGTCTGGGGTTGATTCCAGGTGTGTGGTTTTGCATTTGGAAGCTGTTGCTGTGACCAGACAACATGCGGTCAAAGGAACTCTCAATTGAGGTGAAGCAGAACATCCTGAGGCTGAAAAAAAATAAAATATCCATCAGAGAGATAGCAGACATGCTTGGAGTGGCAAAATCAACAGTCGGGTACATTCTAAGAAAAAAGGAATTGACTGGTGAGCTTGGGAACTCAAAAAGGCCTGGGCGTCCACGGATGACAACAGTGGTGGATGATCGCCGCATACTTTCTTTGGTCAAGAAGAACCCGTTCACAACATCAACTGAAGTCCAGAAAACTCTCAGTGAAGTAGGTGTATCTGTCTCTAAGTCACCAGTAAAGAGAAGACTCCATGAAAGTAAATACAAAGGGTTCACATCTAGATGCAAACCATTCATCAATTCCAAAAATAGACAGGCCAGAGTTACATTTGCTGAAAAACACCTCCAGAAGCCAGCTCAGTTCTGGAAAAGTATTCTATGGACAGATGAGACAAAGATCAACCTGTACCAGAATGATGGGAAGAAAAAAGTTTGGAGAAGAAAGGGAACGGCACATGATCCCAGGCACACCACATCCTCTGTAAAACATGGTGGAGGCAACGTGATGGCATGGGCATGCATGGCTTTCAATGGCGGCACTGGGTCACTTGTGTTTATTGATGACATAACAGCAGACAAGAGTAGCCGGATGAATTCTGAAGTGTACCGGGATATACTTTCAGCCCAGATTCAGCCAAATGCTGCCAAGTTGACCGGACGGCGCTTCATAGTACAGATGGACAATGACCCCAAGCATACAGCCAAAGCTACCCAGGAGTTCATGAGTGCAAAAAAGTGGAACATTCTGCAATGGCCAAGTCACTCACCAGATCTTACCCCAATTGAGCATGCATTTCACTTGCTCAAATCCAGACTTAAGGCGGAAAGACCCACAAACAAGCAAGACCTGAAGGCTGTGGCTGTAAAGGCCTGGCAAAGCATTAAGAAGGAGGAAACCCAGCGTTTGGTGATGTCCATGGGTTCCAGACTTAAGGCAGTGATTGCCTCCAAAGGATTCGCAACAAAATATTGAAAATAAGAATATTTTGTTTGGGTTATGTTTATTTGTCCAATTACTTTTGAGCTCCTAAAATGTGGAGTGTTTGTAAAGAAATGTGTACAATTCCTACATTTTCTATCAGATATTTTTGTTCAACCCTTCAAATTAAACGTTACAATCTGCACTTGGATTCTGTTGTAGAGGTTTCATTTCAAAACCAATGTGGTGGCATGCAGAGCCCAACTCGCCAAAATTGTGTCACTGTCCAAATATTTCTGGCCCTAACTGTATATACCCCAGATCAGCTGTATGTACCCCAGATCGGCTGTATGTACCCCAGATCGGCTGTATGTACCCCAGATCGGCTGTGTATGTACCCCAGATCGGCTGTGTATGTACCCCAGATCGGCTGTGTATGTACCCCAGATCGGCTATATGTACCCAAGATCGGCTGTGTGTACCCCAGATCGGCTGCGTATGTACCCCAGATCGGCTGTGTATGTACCCCAGATCGGCTGTATGTACCCCAGATCGGCTGTGTATGTACCCCAGATCGGCTGTGTATGTACCCCAGATCGGCTGTGTATGTGCCCCAGATCGGCTGTATGTACCCCAGATCGGCTGTGTATGTACCCCAGATCGGCTGTGTATGTACCCCAGATCGGCTGTGTATGTACCCCAGATCGGCTGTGTATGTACCCCAGATCGGCTGTATGTACCCCAGATCGGCTGTGTATGTACCCCAGATCGGCTGTGTATGTACCCCAGATCGGCTGTGTATGTACCCCAGATCGGCTGTATGTACCCCAGATCGGCTGTGTATGTACCCCAGATCGGCTGTGTATGTACCCCAGATCGGCTGTATGTACCCCAGATCGGCTGTGTATGTACCCCAGATCGGCTGTATGTACCCCAGATCGGCTGTATGTACCCCAGATCGGCTGTGTATGTACCCCAGATCGGCTGTGTATGTACCCCAGATCGGCTGTATGTACCCCAGATCGGCTGTGTATGTACCCCAGATCGGCTGTGTATGTACCCCAGATCGGCTGTGTATGTACCCCAGATCGGCTGTGTATGTACCCCAGATCGGCTGTGTATGTACCCCAGATCGGCTGTATGTACCCCAGATCGGCTGTGTATGTACCCCAGATCGGCTGTGTATGTACCCCAGATCGGCTGTGTATGTACCCCAGATCGGCTGTACGTACCCCAGATCGGCTGTACGTACCCCAGATCGGCTGTATGTACCCCAGATCGGCTGTGTATGTACCCCAGATCGGCTGTGTATGTACCCCAGATCGGCTGTGTATGTACCCCAGATCGGCTGTACGTACCCCAGATCGGCTGTACGTACCCCAGATTGGCTGTACGTACCCCAGATCGGCTGTGTATGTACCCCAGATCGGCTGTATGTACCCCAGATCGGCTGTGTATGTACCCCAGATCGGCTGTGTATGTACCCCAGATCGGCTGTATGTACCCCAGATCGGCTGTATGTACCCCAGATCGGCTGTATGTACCCCAGATCGGCTGTGTATGTACCCCAGATCGGCTGTGTATGTACCCCAGATCGGCTGTATGTACCCCAGATCGGCTGTGTATGTACCCCAGATCGGCTGTGTATGTACCCCAGATCGGCTGTATGTACCCCAGATCGGCTGTATGTACCCCAGATCGGCTGTGTATGTACCCCAGATCGGCTGTGTATGTACCCCAGATCGGCTGTGTATGTACCCCAGATCGGCTGTGTATGTACCCCAGATCGGCTGTACATACCCCAGATCGGCTGTACGTACCCCAGATCGGCTGTATGTACCCCAGATCGGCTGTATGTACCCCAGATCGGCTGTGTATGTACCCCAGATCTGCTGTGTATGTACCCCAGATCGGCTGTGTATGTACCTCAGATCGGCTGTACATACCCCTGATCGGCTGTATGTACCCCAGATCGGCTGTGTATGTACCCCAGATCGGCTGTGTATGTACCCCAGATCGGCTGTGTATGTACCCCAGATCGGCTGTGTATGTACCCCAGATCGGCTGTGTATGTACCCCAGATCGGCTGTGTATGTACCCCAGATCGGCTGTACATACCCCAGATCGGCTGTATGTACCCCAGATCCCCTGTATATACTCCTAAGGTTTCGGTGCCTCTCCTCCTGTTGTTCCCCTGACATCTACACCTGGTCCTTGTTGTACTTCCCTGGCATTGACCTCGGCCTTGTTCCTGATCGCGCTCCTACGTGCATATGAGCAGAGCTACTTCTGCTTTCTGTCCAGCGCAGAAGCTGATCAGTGCGGGGTCCGGGGCCCCTACAAGTCAGATCCTGGTTTGTCCTGTGGAAAGTTGCCAGTGTGAATCCTGCATTAGAGACCAATGACCTCTGTATAGGTGACAGAGCATGCCCACAAGCCTCTGCTATACAAGTCATTGGACAGTCTCTAGGTGCCCATGGGCCATAGGGCTGCTATAAGAGCAGCTCGGGCAAGATGGCCGCCCCATAATCCTGTGTAATAAGTAGCGTGAAAAAGAGACAATTGGGAACTAAAAACAGGTTAAAAAAATCAGTGTACTGTGTATCCGTATCAATGACTGCGCCTTATACACGATATATTGCCTTTAAGCAGCGGTCACTAATGATACACGATCCATTCCCTTTAAGCAGCGGTCACTAATGATACACGATCCATTCCCTTTAAGCAGTGGGGGCGGTACCGGGCACTGTCCGCGTCCTCCGCTTGTCATGTGACGCTGCGGCTTCTGTTCTATTAATCAATATATTTGATGTTCCGTAATAAAACGTTACAGCCTGGCCATAAATCACCGCAGCTATTACAGCCTTTGTTTAGTCGCTGACCGAGGATCCGGTGTATCCGTCATCTAGAGTCTGGGGCTCCCAGGGGCTTGTTCACACACAACAGATGTGCTGCAGAAAGTTCTAGAACTGACCAGGGCTTGTAGAATCCTGTGCAGATGTGAACGTGGCCTGATTGGGGGGGGAGGGGGTGCACTCCGGCCGTACCCCCCTATAGTGAGTGCAGGGTAGTGGCCGCCGATGTCCCACTAGTGGATGAGCTTGTGAGGTCTCTTGTATCTCCCCAGGACCTCGTCCATCCAGTGGGGTCACCGACCAGATCAGACAACCATTAATCTCTACCATGGGGGGCCAGAACCTTCTTGGCTCCTGCCCCTGTCCCCACCACTCTCAGATTCCTCTTTGCCCCCCGTTGAGTGTCAGACCATGGAGAATATTTATCCTCTAGCCATAGGATGGGGGGTCTGAGCACTGGGACCCCCCAGAACAGGACCAGGACTATGTCACCGAGCAGACTAGTACCAGAGCACCCGGTTCCCGCCGCAGGTCACACGGACTCGGATCCAGTGTCTGTGACCGTCTCTCGGTTCTTCTCCCCTACAGGCCATGATGGTGTTTGCTGTGCGTCCATGTGCCTGGTCGGGGTGACTCCCTTTTAGCTGTATTTCGGACACGCATCCTTCAAGGAGTAACCGGGCAGTACAGCGGTGGCATCAGGGACTGGTCCGTGTCCTGCGGCCTCGTCTTATGGCTCCCTCATGGACACAAAGGGCCATGGACATAAATGGGGCGATTAAGAACCCGATAACACTGACAATAAACATCTGTAGTCACAGCCCCTCCCCCCCCCCCCCGCCGGCCCGTTGTGACATTAACCCCATTCTAATAAATACACCTCTTTCCTTAACTAGGGAACCCCAAGGGCCGCATGTTATATAATGTGTGCAATGTACTGCTAGGGCAGCGCGCTGGCTCAGCGGTTAGTATTGTGGCTCAGCGGGTACTGGAGTGGCTCAGTGGTTAATATTGTGGCTCAGTGGTTAGTATTGTGGCTCAGTGGTTAGTATTGTGGCTCAGCGGGTACTGGAGTGGCTCAGTGGTTAATATTGTGGCTCAGTGGTTAATATTGTGGCTCAGTAGTTAGTATTGTGGCTCAGTGGTTAATATTGTGGCTCAGTAGTTAGTATTGTGGCTCAGTAGTTAGTATTGTGGCTCAGTAGTTAGTATTGTGGCTCAGTAGTTAGTATTGTGGCTCAGTGGTTAGTATTGTGGCTCAGTGTACTCTGATGTACATTACATAGTCGTCCTAACCTGCTGATATCGGTGACAGAAGGCAAGAGTGACCTGTGACTATAGAAGGTGAGCGGTGACTACTGAAGGTGACCAGTGACTACCTAAAGTGACCTGTGACTATAGAAGGTGACCGCTGACTATAGAAGGTGACCAGTGACTACTGAAGGTGACCTATGACTACTGAAGGTGACCTGTGACTACTGAAGGTGACCAGTGACTACTGAAGCTGACCTGTGACTATAGAAGGTGGTCAGTGACTACATTAAGTGACCGCTGACTATAGAAGGTGACCAGTGACTACATAGAGTGACTGGTGACTACTGAAGGTGACCAATGACTGCCGAAAGTGACCTGTGACTACTGAAGGTGACCAGTGACTACATAGAGTGACCTGTGACTATAGAAGGTGACCAGTGACTACATAGAGTGACCTGTGACTACTGAAGGTGACCAGTGACTACATAGAGTGACTGGTGACTATAGAAGGTGACCTGTGACTACATAGAGTGACTGGTGACTACTGAAGGTGACCTGTGACTATAGAAGGTGAGCTGTGACTATAGAAGGTGACCAGTGACTACATAGAGTGACTGGTGACTATAGAAGGTGACCAGTGACTACATAGAGTGACTGGTGACTACTGACTGCCGAAAGTGACCTGTGACTACTGAAGGTGACCAGTGACTACATAGAGTGACCTGTGACTATAGAAGGTGACCAGTGACTACATAGAGTGACCTGTGACTATAGAAGGTGACCAGTGACTGCTGAAAGTGACCTGTGACTACTGAAGGTGACCAGTGACTACATAGAGTGACTGGTGACTATAGAAGGTGACCTGTGACTACATAGAGTGACTGGTGACTACTGAAGGTGACCAGTGACTACATAGAGTGACCGCTGACTATAGAAGGTGACCAGTGACTGCTGAAAGTGACCGCTGACTATAGAAGGTGAGCTGTGACTACTCTTGTGTAACATGCAGGACCTTCCCCTCTCGGTGTCTCCGTGTCCTGGCCCCCCTGTATCCCGTGTCTCTCTTGTGAGTTTTTGTGTCCAGGTCTTTCTTTTACACGAATGTCTTCTTCTTTATTCGGCAGCCGCTTGTGCAGAGACGCTCCTCCTGCCAGACCCGTCACCTCCACCAGTTATGTGCACGGCACCGGCGACCTCCCGCTGACCAGCCGGACTATGCAGCAGTGTCTGCAGGACACCACCGAGCGCCTACCGGATGAAGAGGCGGTGGTGGTGGTTCATAGCGCAACGCGCAAAACCTTCAGCCAGCTAAGTAAAGATGTACGTGGCGAGGGGGGTGTGGGGTGCAGACCTATCCGGGGGTCCTGAATGATGTGTGTGAGGATGGAAATCTATCCAGGTTACTTGTGTACCTCGCCCGGTGTCCTGAGGATTGCTCAGGTTTCGTATCCTATGTAAACACCCGGCCCGGCCCTTAATCCCCACATTGAGATTCCCGTCCGGCCGGGGAGTTATTAGCTCCGTCCTCGCAGAGTCACTCGGGTACTGAACCAATTCCTCAGTTATTGTCATTGTGCCAAGAGAGAGCTGGCAGCGGAATCGGAGTCCACGGAGGCCGCTGTTATGGCAGCTTGTTTATTCTCGTGTCATCGCCACTTAAAGGGGCAGTAAAGCAGAAGTAAGCAGCTTATAAATGTCACAGATAGTAGAGGAGCGGCCGCCAGGGCTCTGATCCTTCATAAAGGGGATGATTGTATGAGCTACGGCCGTGACCAAGGCCCAGACATGGAGGCCGCCCCTCCCCGGCTACAAGTATCTGACACCAGAGAGCCATAGACTAGATCTCATGTCAACAAGATCCTGCAGCTGCTTCTGCTCTCAGAGACCTTCCTAGAAGATAAGTACCAGGAATAGGCCGCGTCCTTATTTCACTTGTCGAGGGGGCGGCGGCGGGATAACGTGGTAGAGCAGGAGGAGCAGATAGTACAGGGGGGGGGGTCCGCGAAGTCTTCAGACCCTTCACATGTCTCCCTCATTGTCTCCTTGCCGCCATGTTATGTCTCAGTAATGGACACTCGGCCCCGTCCTGACAGATAAAAAACCTGAAATTTTTGCACATTTCTTAAAAAATAAAACCTGAGCTCTCCCCCGGCCATAAGTATTCGGAGCCTTTGCTGTGACCCTCCTCTGTACCTCACACATGTCCATGTCCTTCTGATCCTCCTTGAGATGCGTCTTCTCCTTCCTTGGAGTCCGGCTGTGTCTAATTAACCTGATTGGATGTGATTAGGAGGCGCAGACCTGTCTATATAAGGGCCCGTACACACGGAGTAACGCGCCGCTCATTCTGACACGTAAACTCATGTCAGAGAATCCCATTGACTTCAATGGGCGCCGTCTTACGCACGATTAAAAAGCTTCCCATCGATTTCAATGTGTTACGCGCGTAAGATGGCACTCATTGAAGTCAATGGGATTCTGTTTTGCAGCGCAGACTCTGACACAAGTTTACGTGTCAGAATGAGCGCCGCGTTACATCGTGTGCACAGGCCCTAAGACCTCACAGTCCCTGCCATGATGGCGTTGTGGTCGTTGTACGACTTGGTTGGTCATTTACATTAGTTTCCTATCACAAGTCATCTCTTTAATCTTCTTCTTGCTCGCATAGACTGAGGCCTAGGTGCCCATCCCGGCCGCAGAGCCGCCATATGTAGTGGTGAGTAGGTGTGATGGTTCTCGGTAATGGTGACCGGCGTCCAGTACTGATTAACTGTTTCCTCTCTGCAGGTAGAGACTCTCGCCGCAGGACTCCTAGCGCTCGGCCTGAAGAGGGGAGATCGTGTGGGGATGTGGGGGCCAAACTCTTATGAATGGGTCGTAGTGCAGTACGCGACAGCTCAGGCCGGCCTTATATTGGTAAGATGAAGCCTTGTCCTGCACTTACCCCAGTGCTGTGGTCACCCACGGTCTGTATGACCACTGCAGCCAATATAGTATAGCACAGGGTGGTCAGATCAGCTTTGTCTGGTAGCCCAGGATACATAATACACATAGGTGTACAGGCGGGGGTCCGTATATTACAGCACAGGGGGCTAGCTCAGGACTACATTATACACATGGTACAGGTACAGGCGGGGGTCCGTATATTCTAGCACAGGGGGCCAGCTCAGGTCGCAGCCTAGTTGCCCAGGACTACATTATACACATGGTACAGGTACAGGCGGGGTCCTTATATTCTAGCACAGGGGGCTAGCTCAGGTCACGGTCTAGTTGCCCAGGATTATTGCACACATTAGACGGCGCCCACACTAGACCTGTCGGACATAATACATATAGGTGTACAGGCGGGGTCCTTATATTATAGGGGGCCAGCTCAGGTCACGGTCTAGTTGCCCAGGATTATTGCACACATTAGACGGCGCCCACACTAGACCTGTCAGACATAGTACATATAGGTGTACAGGCGGGGTCCTTATATTATAGGGGGCCAGCTCAGGTCGCAGTCTAGTTGCCCAGGATTATTGCACACATCAGATGGCGCCCACACTAGACCTGTCAGACATAGTACACATAGATGCACAGGGGGGGGGGCCTTATATTATAGGGGGCTAGCTCAGGTCGCAGTCTAGTTGCCCAGGATTATTGCACACATCAGATGGCGCCCACACTAGACCTGTCAGACATAGTACACATAGATGCACAGGGGGGGGGGCCTTATATTATAGGGGGCTAGCTCAGGTCGCAGTCTAGTTGCCCAGGATTATTGCACACATCAGATGGCGCCCACACTAGACCTGTCAGACATAGTACACATAGATGCACAGGGGGGGGGGGCCTTATATTATAGGGGGCTAGCTCAGGTCGCAGTCTAGTTGCCCAGGATTATTGCACACATGGTACAGGTACAGGCGGGGGTTCTTATATTATAGCGGGCTAGCTCAGGTCGCAGTCTAGTTGCCCAGGATTATCGCACACATCAGATGGCGCCCACACTAGACCTGTCAGACATAGTACACATAGATGCACAGGGGGGGGGCCTTATATTATAGGGGGCTAGCTCAGGTCGCAGTCTAGTTGCCCAGGATTATTGCACACATGGTACAGGTACAGGCGGGGGTTCTTATATTATAGGGGTTAGCTCAGGTCGCAGTCTAGTTGCCCAGGATTATTGCACACATGGTACAGGTACAGGCGGGGGTTCTTATATTATAGGGGTTAGCTCAGGTCGCAGTCTAGTTGCCCAGGACTACATTATACACATGGTACAGGCACAGGCGGGGGTCCGTATATTCTAGCACAGGGGGCCAGCTCAGGTCGCAGTCTAGTTGCCCAGGATTATCGCACACATCAGACGGCGCCCACACTAGACCTGTCGGACATAATACACACTCATGCACTTTGTACCAGTTTTTTATTGTGCCCTTGAAGTGAAGGCCAAATGTCAGAGTAACCTCAGCCCAGACGTACGGTATGTGCCAGCCATAACAGCGTCCATAGCCCTGCACCCCCGGCTTATTTATTCTCTCCTTGTTCCTGCCCCCCCCCCAATAAGAACTTAGAGGTGCAGTAAACCTAAACATCTCCTCGGCCGCTCCGCTCGTCCCTCTGCAGCTTTATCCACCGGACCCTGAAACAGTCAGACTTGTAGAAATCTTGCAGAGAACTTGGGGTTAATCTCCTGCTGCTCTGCCCGATCTTTGACTAGAGTTTACTGGAGGGGGTGGGGCTTAGCTAAGGGGTGTGGCTTTACAATCTTTATACTACTGCATATATGGCAGAGGGGGGAGAGGCTCCTGCTGCAGACAGATGGAGAAGGGGGGCGTGGCTGATCTCCAGGGGCACGTGGCTGATCTCCAGGGGCACGTGGCTGATCTCCAGGGGCACGTGGCTGATCTCCAGGGGCACGTGGCTGATCTCCTGGGGCACGTGGCTGATCTCCAGGGGCACGTGGCTGATCTCCAGGGGCATGCAGATGACATTTGGTTGCCTTCATCTTCCTGTTCTCATGTCTATAGCCAGAAAACTGCTCTGGAGAAAGCTAAGCGGGCAAAGAGAAGAGCAGGTGTGCCGGGGCGGTGGCCGAGCTACAGGGCTGTGTTGCCCAATCTTGGTGTAGGGATTGTCAGGGTCACATGAGCGTCCTTTGTGTAGAATATTCTGGGCCTCACATGTCGGGGATTATGTGATATGTAATACGCTGGGTCTATTATAGCAGATTACTGTATATCGCACTGATCCCTCCATGTCACGTGTTTGGTGTCTTTCCAGGTGTCCGTGAATCCGGCGTACCAATCGAACGAGCTGGAATACGTCCTGAGGAAGGTGCGGTATAATAGATAACACATGGTAACATCAGACGGCGATGTATATACTCTGCTGTACTGTATACAACACGGACATTACACCACCAAGTAGTCACAGGAGCCACTAAGACCTGCAGATGAGGAAAATACAGGATTGGTGGACGTGAGCGAGAGGTGGGGGAGGGAAGGGGGAGGGGAGTCATCTGATTGGAGGATGGCACCTAGTGATCCAGTCTGAGCTGCAAGTGAAATAGTCACATCCCAAGCCCCGGGCGAAAACAATCCACAAGAACTGGCTAAGGGTGCATTCACACTGAGTAAACGCTAGCTTATTTTGTAGAGTAAAATTACACTTGTAAATTTTGCTATCCCATTGACTTCAATGATATTTTTTTACAAGTGTAAAAATACGCCTGTAAAATATCATTGAAGTCAATGGGATAGCAAAATTTACAAGTGTAATTTTACTCTACAAAATAAGCTAGCGTTTACTCAGTGTGAATGCACCCTAACCCTACATTGGGCTACGAGCCAAACATCCATGATCTCACATCACCAATCTACAGGATATCATGGTGCACAGCAAGAAGGCAATGGAGGTCTATCCTCTATATAGTGAGGAGTCCTGGAATGGAGGTCTATCCTCTATATAGTGAGGGGTCCTGGAATGGAGGTCTATCCTCTATATAGTGAGGAGTCCTGGAATGGAGGTCTATCCTCTATATAGTGAGGGGTCCTGGAATGGAGGTCTATCCTCTATATAGTGATGTGTCCTGGAATGGAGGTCTATCCTCTATATAGTGATGTGTCCTGGAATGGAGGTCTATCCTCTATATAGTGATGTGTCCTGGAATGGAGGTCTATCCTCTATATAGTGAGGGGTCCTGGAATGGAGGTCTATCCTCTATATAGTGAGGAGTCCTGGAATGGAGGTCTATCCTCTATATAGTGATGTGTCCTGGAATGGAGGTCTATCCTCTATATAGTGAGGGGTCCTGGATGAAGGTCTATCCTCTATATAGTGAGGGGTCCTGGAATGGAGGTCTATCCTCTATATAGTGAGGAGTCCTGGAATGGAGGTCTATCCTCTATATAGTGATGTGTCCTGGAATGGAGGTCTATCCTCTATATAGTGATGTGTCCTGGAATGGAGGTCTATCCTCTATATAGTGAGGGGTCCTGGAATGGAGGTCTATCCTCTATATAGTGAGGAGTCCTGGAATGGAGGTCTATCCTCTATATAGTGATGTGTCCTGGAATGGAGGTCTATCCTCTATATAGTGAGGGGTCCTGGAATGGAGGTCTATCCTCTATATAGTGAGGAGTCCTGGAATGGAGGTCTATCCTCTATATAGTGATGTGTCCTGGGATGGAGGTCTATCCTCTATATAGTGAGGGGTCCTGGATGAAGGTCTATCCTCTATATAGTGAGGGGTCCTGGAATGGAGGTCTATCCTCTATATAGTGATGTGTCCTGGAATGGAGGTCTATCCTCTATATAGTGATGTGTCCTGGAATGGAGGTCTATCCTCTATATAGTGATGTGTCCTGGAATGGAGGTCTATCCTCTATATAGTGAGGGGTCCTGGATGAAGGTCTATCCTCTATATAGTGAGGGGTCCTGGAATGGAGGTCTATCCTCTATATAGTAAGGAGTCCTGGAATGGAGGTCTATCCTCTATATAGTGATGTGTCCTGGAATGGAGGTCTATCCTCTATATAGTGATGTGTCCTGGGATGGAGGTCTATCCTCTATAGTGAGGGGTCCTGGAATGGAGGTCTATCCTCTATAGTAAGGAGTCCTGGAATGGAGGTCTATCCTCTATAGTAAGGAGTCCTGGAATGGAGGTCTATCCTCTATATAGTGATGTGTCCTGGGATGAAGGTCTATCCTCTATATAGTGATGTGTCCTGGAATGGAGGTCTATCCTCTATATAGTGATGTGTCCTGGAATGGAGGTCTATCCTCTATAGTGAGGGGTCCTGGAATGGAGGTCTATCCTCTATATAGTGAGGAGTCCTGGAATGGAGGTCTATCCTCTATATAGTGAGGGGTCCTGGAATGGAGGTCTATCCTCTATATAGTGAGGGGTCCTGGAATGGAGGTCTATCCTCTATAGTAAGGAGTCCTGGAATGGAGGTCTATCCTCTATATAGTGATGTGTCCTGGGATGGAGGTCTATCCTCTATATAGTGAGGAGTCCTGGATGAAGGTCTATCCTCTATATAGTGAGGGGTCCTGGAATGGAGGTCTATCCTCTATATAGTAAGGAGTCCTGGAATGGAGGTCTATCCTCTATAGTAAGGAGTCCTGGAATGGAGGTCTATCCTCTATATAGTGATGTGTCCTGGGATGAAGGTCTATCCTCTATATAGTGATGTGTCCTGGAATGGAGGTCTATCCTCTATATAGTGATGTGTCCTGGAATGGAGGTCTATCCTCTATAGTGAGGGGTCCTGGAATGGAGGTCTATCCTCTATATAGTGAGGAGTCCTGGAATGGAGGTCTATCCTCTATATAGTGAGGGGTCCTGGAATGGAGGTCTATCCTCTATATAGTGAGGGGTCCTGGAATGGAGGTCTATCCTCTATAGTAAGGAGTCCTGGAATGGAGGTCTATCCTCTATATAGTGATGTGTCCTGGGATGGAGGTCTATCCTCTATATAGTGAGGAGTCCTGGATGAAGGTCTATCCTCTATATAGTGAGGGGTCCTGGAATGGAGGTCTATCCTCTATATAGTAAGGAGTCCTGGAATGGAGGTCTATCCTCTATAGTAAGGAGTCCTGGAATGGAGGTCTATCCTCTATATAGTGATGTGTCCTGGGATGAAGGTCTATCCTCTATATAGTGATGTGTCCTGGAATGGAGGTCTATCCTCTATATAGTGAGGAGTCCTGGAATGGAGGTCTATCCTCTATATAGTGATGTGTCCTGGAATGGAGGTCTATCCTCTATATAGTGAGGAGTCCTGGAATGGAGGTCTATCCTCTATATAGTGAGGGGTCCTGGAATGGAGGTCTATCCTCTATATAGTGAGGAGTCCTGGAATGGAGGTCTATCCTCTATATAGTGAGGAGTCCTGGAATGGAGGTCTATCCTCTATATAGTGAGGAGTCCTGGAATGGAGGTCTATCCTCTATATAGTGATGTGTCCTGGAATGGAGGTCTATCCTCTATATAGTGAGGGGTCCTGGAATGGAGGTCTATCCTCTATATAGTGAGGAGTCCTGGAATGGAGGTCTATCCTCTATATAGTGAGGAGTCCTGGAATGGAGGTCTATCCTCTATATAGTGATGTGTCCTGGGATGGAGGTCTATCCTCTATATAGTGAGGGGTCCTGGAATGGAGGTCTATCCTCTATATAGTGAGGGGTCCTGGAATGGAGGTCTATCCTCTATATAGTGAGGAGTCCTGGAATGGAGGTCTATCCTCTATATAGTGATGTGTCCTGGAATGGAGGTCTATCCTCTATATAGTGAGGGGTCCTGGAATGGAGGTCTATCCTCTATATAGTGAGGAGTCCTGGAATGGAGGTCTATCCTCTATATAGTGAGGGGTCCTGGAATGGAGGTCTATCCTCTATATAGTGAGGAGTCCTGGAATGGAGGTCTATCCTCTATATAGTGAGGGGTCCTGGAATGGAGGTCTATCCTCTATATAGTGAGGAGTCCTGGAATGGAGGTCTATCCTCTATATAGTGAGGAGTCCTGGAATGGAGGTCTATCCTCTATATAGTGAGGAGTCCTGGAATGGAGGTCTATCCTCTATATAGTGATGTGTCCTGGAATGGAGGTCTATCCTCTATATAGTGATGTGTCCTGGAATGGAGGTCTATCCTCTATATAGTAAGGAGTCCTGGAATGGAGGTCTATCCTCTATATAGTGATGTGTCCTGGAATGGAGGTCTATCCTCTATAGTGAGGGGTCCTGGAATGGAGGTCTATCCTCTATATAGTGAGGAGTCCTGGAATGGAGGTCTATCCTCTATATAGTGAGGGGTCCTGGAATGGAGGTCTATCCTCTATATAGTGAGGGGTCCTGGAATGGAGGTCTATCCTCTATATAGTGAGGAGTCCTGGAATGGAGGTCTATCCTCTATATAGTGAGGAGTCCTGGAATGGAGGTCTATCCTCTATATAGTAAGGAGTCCTGGAATGGAGGTCTATCCTCTATATAGTGATGTGTCCTGGAATGGAGGTCTATCCTCTATAGTGAGGGGTCCTGGAATGGAGGTCTATCCTCTATATAGTGAGGAGTCCTGGAATGGAGGTCTATCCTCTATATAGTGAGGAGTCCTGGAATGGAGGTCTATCCTTTATATAGTGATGTGTCCTGGAATGGAGGTCTATCCTCTATATAGTGATGTGTCCTGGAATGGAGGTCTATCCTCTATATAGTGATGTGTCCTGGAATGGAGGTCTATCCTCTATAGTGAGGGGTCCTGGAATGGAGGTCTATCCTCTATATAGTGATGTGTCCTGGAATGGAGGTCTATCCTCTATATAGTGAGGAGTCCTGGAATGGAGGTCTATCCTCTATATAGTGAGGGGTCCTGGAATGGAGGTCTATCCTCTATATAGTGAGGAGTCCTGGAATGGAGGTCTATCCTCTATATAGTGAGGAGTCCTGGAATGGAGGTCTATCCTCTATATAGTGATGTGTCCTGGAATGGAGGTCTATCCTCTATATAGTGAGGAGTCCTGGAATGGAGGTCTATCCTCTATATAGTGAGGGGTCCTGGAATGGAGGTCTATCCTCTATATAGTGAGGAGTCCTGGAATGGAGGTCTATCCTCTATATAGTGAGGAGTCCTGGAATGGAGGTCTATCCTCTATATAGTGATGTGTCCTGGAATGGAGGTCTATCCTCTATATAGTGAGGAGTCCTGGAATGGAGGTCTATCCTCTATATAGTGAGGAGTCCTGGAATGGAGGTCTATCCTCTATATAGTGAGGAGTCCTGGAATGGAGGTCTATCCTCTATATAGTGATGTGTCCTGGAATGGAGGTCTATCCTCTATATAGTGATGTGTCCTGGAATGGAGGTCTATCCTCTATATAGTGAGGAGTCCTGGAATGGAGGTCTATCCTCTATATAGTGATGTGTCCTGGAATGGAGGTCTATCCTCTATATAGTGATGTGTCCTGGAATGGAGGTCTATCCTTTATATAGTGAGGGGTCCTGGAATGGAGGTCTATCCTCTATATAGTGAGGAGTCCTGGAATGGAGGTCTATCCTCTATATAGTGATGTGTCCTGGAATGGAGGTCTATCCTTTATATAGTGAGGGGTCCTGGAATGGAGGTCTATCCTCTATATAGTGAGGAGTCCTGGAATGGAGGTCTATCCTCTATATAGTGAGGGGTCCTGGAATGGAGGTCTATCCTCTATATAATGAGGAGTCCTGGAATGGAGGTCTATCCTCTATATAGTGATGTGTCCTGGAATGGAGGTCTATCCTCTATATAGTGATGTGTCCTGGAATGGAGGTCTATCCTTTATATAGTGAGGGGTCCTGGAATGGAGGTCTATCCTCTATATAGTGAGGAGTCCTGGAATGGAGGTCTATCCTCTATATAGTGAGGGGTCCTGGAATGGAGGTCTATCCTCTATATAGTGAGGAGTCCTGGAATGGAGGTCTATCCTCTATATAGTGAGGGGTCCTGGAATGGAGGTCTATCCTCTATATAGTGAGGGGTCCTGGAATGGAGGTCTATCCTCTATATAGTGAGGAGTCCTGGAATGGAGGTCTATCCTCTATATAGTGATGTGTCCTGGAATGGAGGTCTATCCTCTATATAGTGAGGGGTCCTGGAATGGAGGTCTATCCTCTATATAGTGAGGAGTCCTGGAATGGAGGTCTATCCTCTATATAGTGATGTGTCCTGGGATGGAGGTCTATCCTCTATATAGTGATGTGTCCTGGAATGGAGGTCTATCCTCTATATAGTGAGGAGTCCTGGAATGGAGGTCTATCCTCTATATAGTGATGTGTCCTGGAATGGAGGTCTATCCTCTATATAGTGAGGAGTCCTGGAATGGAGGTCTATCCTCTATATAATGAGGAGTCCTGGAATGGAGGTCTATCCTCTATATAGTGATGTGTCCTGGAATGGAGGTCTATCCTCTATATAGTGATGTGTCCTGGAATGGAGGTCTATCCTTTATATAGTGAGGGGTCCTGGAATGGAGGTCTATCCTCTATATAGTGAGGAGTCCTGGAATGGAGGTCTATCCTCTATATAGTGAGGGGTCCTGGAATGGAGGTCTATCCTCTATATAGTGAGGGGTCCTGGAATGGAGGTCTATCCTCTATATAGTGAGGAGTCCTGGAATGGAGGTCTATCCTCTATATAGTGAGGGGTCCTGGAATGGAGGTCTATCCTCTATATAGTGAGGGGTCCTGGAATGGAGGTCTATCCTCTATATAGTGAGGAGTCCTGGAATGGAGGTCTATCCTCTATATAGTGATGTGTCCTGGAATGGAGGTCTATCCTCTATATAGTGAGGGGTCCTGGAATGGAGGTCTATCCTCTATATAGTGAGGAGTCCTGGAATGGAGGTCTATCCTCTATATAGTGAGGAGTCCTGGAATGGAGGTCTATCCTCTATATAGTGAGGAGTCCTGGAATGGAGGTCTATCCTCTATATAGTGATGTGTCCTGGAATGGAGGTCTATCCTCTATATAGTGAGGAGTCCTGGAATGGAGGTCTATCCTCTATATAGTGAGGAGTCCTGGAATGGAGGTCTATCCTCTATATAGTGAGGAGTCCTGGAATGGAGGTCTATCCTCTATATAGTGATGTGTCCTGGAATGGAGGTCTATCCTCTATATAGTGATGTGTCCTGGAATGGAGGTCTATCCTCTATATAGTGAGGAGTCCTGGAATGGAGGTCTATCCTCTATATAGTGATGTGTCCTGGAATGGAGGTCTATCCTCTATATAGTGATGTGTCCTGGAATGGAGGTCTATCCTTTATATAGTGAGGGGTCCTGGAATGGAGGTCTATCCTCTATATAGTGAGGAGTCCTGGAATGGAGGTCTATCCTCTATATAGTGATGTGTCCTGGAATGGAGGTCTATCCTTTATATAGTGAGGGGTCCTGGAATGGAGGTCTATCCTCTATATAGTGAGGAGTCCTGGAATGGAGGTCTATCCTCTATATAGTGAGGGGTCCTGGAATGGAGGTCTATCCTCTATATAATGAGGAGTCCTGGAATGGAGGTCTATCCTCTATATAGTGATGTGTCCTGGAATGGAGGTCTATCCTCTATATAGTGATGTGTCCTGGAATGGAGGTCTATCCTTTATATAGTGAGGGGTCCTGGAATGGAGGTCTATCCTCTATATAGTGAGGAGTCCTGGAATGGAGGTCTATCCTCTATATAGTGAGGGGTCCTGGAATGGAGGTCTATCCTCTATATAGTGAGGAGTCCTGGAATGGAGGTCTATCCTCTATATAGTGAGGGGTCCTGGAATGGAGGTCTATCCTCTATATAGTGAGGGGTCCTGGAATGGAGGTCTATCCTCTATATAGTGAGGAGTCCTGGAATGGAGGTCTATCCTCTATATAGTGATGTGTCCTGGAATGGAGGTCTATCCTCTATATAGTGAGGGGTCCTGGAATGGAGGTCTATCCTCTATATAGTGAGGAGTCCTGGAATGGAGGTCTATCCTCTATATAGTGATGTGTCCTGGGATGGAGGTCTATCCTCTATATAGTGATGTGTCCTGGAATGGAGGTCTATCCTCTATATAGTGAGGAGTCCTGGAATGGAGGTCTATCCTCTATATAGTGATGTGTCCTGGAATGGAGGTCTATCCTCTATATAGTGAGGAGTCCTGGAATGGAGGTCTATCCTCTATATAATGAGGAGTCCTGGAATGGAGGTCTATCCTCTATATAGTGATGTGTCCTGGAATGGAGGTCTATCCTCTATATAGTGATGTGTCCTGGAATGGAGGTCTATCCTTTATATAGTGAGGGGTCCTGGAATGGAGGTCTATCCTCTATATAGTGAGGAGTCCTGGAATGGAGGTCTATCCTCTATATAGTGAGGGGTCCTGGAATGGAGGTCTATCCTCTATATAGTGAGGGGTCCTGGAATGGAGGTCTATCCTCTATATAGTGAGGAGTCCTGGAATGGAGGTCTATCCTCTATATAGTGATGTGTCCTGGAATGGAGGTCTATCCTCTATATAGTGAGGGGTCCTGGAATGGAGGTCTATCCTCTATATAGTGAGGAGTCCTGGAATGGAGGTCTATCCTCTATATAGTGATGTGTCCTGGGATGGAGGTCTATCCTCTATATAGTGAGGGGTCCTGGAATGGAGGTCTATCCTCTATAGAAGGAGGAGGTCTATCCTCTATATAGTGAGGGGTCCTGGAATGGAGGTCTATCCTCTATAGAAGGAGGAGGTCTATGGAGGTCTATCCTCTTGTTACTAATTTGCATATTGGTCCCCTGTATCCCTCCGGGACTTCTCTTCCTTGCTGGTGTAATGTCATTGTTGAGGAGTTTATGATATAAGTTGATCTGCAGGCGCCCCCTTTGTGTGTGTACAATGTATTACAAGGCACCTGGTGCTGCAGGAGGGTGTATATAATATATACTGTGCATATACGGCTAGTTGTGAGGATACGCACACATTATACATGGAGTCCAGTCGCTGAGTCTCGCGTTGTATCCGCAGGTCGGCTGCTCCGCTCTCATCTTCCCTTCACAGTTTAAAACTCAGCGATACTATGAAATTCTGAAGAAGATTTGCCCGGAGATCGATAGCGCCCCCGCTGGAGGAATCCAGAGCAAGTCGTAAGTGTGTGGTCCTGTGTGAGGCTGGTCTGCGAGGGCGCTCTATCATCTGCCGCACATGTTATACGTCCTGTGTGAGGCTGGTCTGCGAGGGCGCTCTATCATCTGCTGCACATGTTATACGTCCTGTGTGAGGCTGGTCTGTGAGGGCGCTCTATCATCTGCTGCACATGTTATACGTCCTGTGTGAGGCTGGTCTGCGAGGGCGCTCTATCATCTGCCGCACATGTTATACGTCCTGTGTGAGCCTGGTCTGCGAGGGCGCTCTATCATCTGCTGCACATGTTATACGTCCTGTGTGAGGCTGGTCTGCCTGGGCGCTCTATCATCTGCTGCACATGTTATACGTCCTGTGTGAGCCTGGTCTGCGAGGGCGCTCTATCATCTGCCGCACATGTTATACGTCCTGTGTGAGGCTGGTCTGTGAGGGCGCTCTATCATCTGCTGCACATGTTATACGTCCTGTGTGAGCCTGGTCTGTGAGGGCGCTCTATCATCTGCCGCACATGTTATACGTCCTGTGTGAGGCTGGTCTGTGAGGGCGCTCTATCATCTGCTGCACATGTTATACGTCCTGTGTGAGGCTGGTCTGCGAGGGCGCTCTATCATCTGCCGCACATGTTATACGTCCTGTGTGAGGCTGGTCTGCCTGGGCGCTCTATCATCTGCTGCACATGTTATACGTCCTGTGTGAGCCTGGTCTGCGAGGGCGCTCTATCATCTGCCGCACATGTTATATGTCCTGTGTGAGCCTGGTCTGCGAGGGCGCTCTATCATCTGCCGCACATGTTATACGTCCTGTGTGAGGCTGGTCTGTGAGGGCGCTCTATCATCTGCCGCACATGTTATACGTCCTGTGTGAGGCTGGTCTGTGAGGGCGCTCTATCATCTGCTGCACATGTTATACGTCCTGTGTGAGCCTGGTCTGTGAGGGCGCTCTATCATCTGCCGCACATGTTATACGTCCTGTGTGAGCCTGGTCTGTGAGGGCGCTCTATCATCTGCTGCACATGTTATACGTCCTGTGTGAGGCTGGTCTGTGAGGGCGCTCTATCATCTGCCGCACATGTTATACGTTCTGTGTGAGGCTGGTCTGTGAGGGCGCTCTATCATCTGCCGCACATGTTATACGTCCTGTGTGAGGCTGGTCTGTGAGGGCGCTCTATCATCTGCTGCACATGTTATACGTCCTGTGTGAGCCTGGTCTGTGAGGGCGCTCTATCATCTGCCGCACATGTTATACGTCCTGTGTGAGGCTGGTCTGTGAGGGTGCTCTATCATCTGCCGCACATGTTATACGTCCTGTGTGAGGCTGGTCTGTGAGGGCGCTCTATCATCTGCTGCACATGTTATACGTCCTGTGTGAGGCTGGTCTGCGAGGGCGCTCTATCATCTGCCGCACATGTTATACGTCCTGTGTGAGCCTGGTCTGCGAGGGCGCTCTATCATCTGCGGCACATGTTATACGTCCTGTGTGAGGCTGGTCTGTGAGGTCGCTCTATCATCTGCGGCACATGTTATACGTCCAGTGTGAGGCTGGTCTGTGAGGGCGCTCTATCATCTGCTGCACATGTTATACGTCCTGTGTGAGGCTGGTCTGTGAGGGCGCTCTATCATCTGCCGCACATGTTATACGTCCTGTGTGAGCCTGGTCTGCGAGGGCGCTCTATCATCTGCCGCACATGTTATACGTCCTGTGTGAGTCTGGTCTGTGAGGGCGCTCTATCATCTGCCGCACATGTTATATGTCCTGTGTGAGCCTGGTCTGTGAGGGCGCTCTATCATCTGCTGCACATGTTATACGTCCTGTGTGAGGCTGGTCTGTGAGGGCGCTCTATCATCTGCTGCACATGTTATACGTCCTGTGTGAGGCTGGTCTGTGAGGGCGCTCTATCATCTGCCGCACATGTTATACGTCCTGTGTGAGGCTGGTCTGTGAGGGCGCTCTATCATCTGCCGCACATGTTATACGTCCTGTGTGAGGCTGGTCTGTGAGGGCGCTCTATCATCTGCCGCACATGTTATACGTCCTGTGTGAGGCTGGTCTGCGAGGGCGCTCTATCATCTGCCGCACATGTTATACGTCCTGTGTGAGCCTGGTCTGCGAGGGCGCTCTATCATCTGCCGCACATGTTATACGTCCTGTGTGAGTCTGGTCTGTGAGGGCGCTCTATCATCTGCCGCACATGTTATATGTCCTGTGTGAGCCTGGTCTGTGAGGGCGCTCTATCATCTGCTGCACATGTTATACGTCCTGTGTGAGGCTGGTCTGTGAGGGCGCTCTATCATCTGCTGCACATGTTATACGTCCTGTGTGAGGCTGGTCTGTGAGGGCGCTCTATCATCTGCCGCACATGTTATACGTCCTGTGTGAGGCTGGTCTGTGAGGGCGCTCTATCATCTGCCGCACATGTTATACGTCCTGTGTGAGGCTGGTCTGTGAGGGCGCTCTATCATCTGCCGCACATGTTATACGTCCTGTGTGAGTCTGGTCTGTGAGGGCGCTCTATCATCTGCCGCACATGTTATACGTCCTGTGTGAGGCTGGTCTGTGAGGGCGCTCTATCATCTGCCGCACATGTTATACGTCCTGTGTGAGGCTGGTCTGTGAGGGCGCTCTATCATCTGCTGCACATGTTATACGTCCTGTGTGAGGCTGGTCTGTGAGGGCGCTCTATCATCTGCTGCACATGTTATACGTCCTGTGTGAGGCTGGTCTGTGAGGGCGCTCTATCATCTGCCGCACATGTTATACGTCCTGTGTGAGCCTGGTCTGTGAGGGCGCTCTATCATCTGCCGCACATGTTATACGTCCTGTGTGAGGCTGGTCTGTGAGGGCGCTCTATCATCTGCCGCACATGTTATACGTCCTGTGTGAGGCTGGTCTGCGAGGGCGCTCTATCATCTGCCGCACATGTTATACGTCCTGTGTGAGCCTGGTCTGCGAGGGCGCTCTATCATCTGCCGCACATGTTATATGTCCTGTGTGAGCCTGGTCTGTGAGGGCGCTCTATCATCTGCCGCACATGTTATACGTCCTGTGTGAGGCTGGTCTGTGAGGGCGCTCTATCATCTGCTGCACATGTTATACGTCCTGTGTGAGGCTGGTCTGTGAGGGCGCTCTATCATCTGCTGCACATGTTATACGTCCTGTGTGAGGCTGGTCTGTGAGGGCGCTCTATCATCTGCTGCACATGTTATACGTCCTGTGTGAGGCTGGTCTGTGAGGGCGCTCTATCATCTGCCGCACATGTTATACGTTCTGTGTGAGGCTGGTCTGTGAGGGCGCTCTATCATCTGCCGCACATGTTATATGTCCTGTGTGAGGCTGGTCTGTGAGGGCGCTCTATTATCTGCCGCACATGTTATACGTCCTGTGTGAGGCTGGTCTGTGAGGGCGCTCTATCATCTGCCGCACATGTTATATGTCCTGTGTGAGGCTGGTCTGTGAGGGCGCTCTATCATCTGCTGCACATGTTATACGTCCTGTGTGAGTCTGGTCTGTGAGGGCGCTCTATCATCTGCCGCACATGTTATACGTCCTGTGTGAGGCTGGTCTGTGAGGGCGCTCTATCATCTGCTGCACATGTTATACGTCCTGTGTGAGGCTGGTCTGTGAGGGCGCTCTATCATCTGCTGCACATGTTATACGTCCTGTGTGAGCCTGGTCTGTGAGGGCGCTCTATCATCTGCCGCACATGTTATACGTCCTTTGTGAGGCTGGTCTGTGAGGGCGCTCTATCATCTGCGGCACATGTTATACGTCCTGTGTGAGGCTGGTCTGTGAGGGCGCTCTATCATCTGCGGCACATGTTATACGTCCTGTGTGAGGCTGGTCTGTGAGGGCGCTCTATTATCTGCCGCACATGTTATACGTCCTGTGTGAGGCTGGTCTGTGAGGGCGCTCTATCATCTGCCGCACATGTTATACGTCCTGTGTGAGCCTGGTCTGTGAGGGCGCTCTATCATCTGCTGCACATGTTATACGTCCTGTGTGAGCCTGGTCTGTGAGGGCGCTCTATTATCTGCCGCACATGTTATACGTCCTGTGTGAGGCTGGTCTGTGAGGGCGCTCTATCATCTGCCGCACATGTTATACGTCCTGTGTGAGGCTGGTCTGTGAGGGCGCTCTATCATCTGCCGCACATGTTATACGTCCTGTGTGAGCCTGGTCTGTGAGGGTGCTCTATCATCTGCTGCACATGTTATACGTCCTGTGTGAGGCTGGTCTGCGAGGGCGCTCTATCATCTGCTGCACATGTTATACGTCCTGTGTGAGCCTGGTCTGTGAGGGCGCTCTATCATCTGCTGCACATGTTATACGTCCTGTGTGAGGCTGGTCTGTGAGGGCGCTCTATCATCTGCCGCACATGTTATACGTCCTGTGTGAGTCTGGTCTTTGAGGGCGCTCTATCATCTGCCGCACATGTTATACGTCCTGTGTGAGCCTGGTCTGTGAGGGCGCTCTATTATCTGCCGCACATGTTATACGTCCTGTGTGAGGCTGGTCTGTGAGGGCGCTCTATCATCTGCCGCACATGTTATACGTCCTGTGTGAGGCTGGTCTGTGAGGGCGCTCTATCATCTGCTGCACATGTTATACGTCCTGTGTGAGCCTGGTCTGTGAGGGCGCTCTATCATCTGCTGCACATGTTATACGTCCTGTGTGAGCCTGGTCTGTGAGGGCGCTCTATCATCTGCGGCACATGTTATACGTTCTGTGTGAGCCTGGTCTGTGAGGGCGCTCTATCATCTGCCGCACATGTTATTCGTCCTGTGTGAGGCTGGTCTGTGAGGGCGCTCTATCATCTGCGGCACATGTTATACGTCCTGTGTGAGGCTGGTCTGTGAGGGCGCTCTATTATCTGCCGCACATGTTATACGTCCTGTGTGAGGCTGGTCTGTGAGGGCGCTCTATCATCTGCCGCACATGTTATACGTCCTGTGTGAGCCTGGTCTGTGAGGGCGCTCTATCATCTGCTGCACATGTTATACGTCCTGTGTGAGCCTGGTCTGTGAGGGCGCTCTATTATCTGCCGCACATGTTATACGTCCTGTGTGAGGCTGGTCTGTGAGGGCGCTCTATCATCTGCCGCACATGTTATACGTCCTGTGTGAGGCTGGTCTGTGAGGGCGCTCTATCATCTGCTGCACATGTTATACGTCCTGTGTGAGGCTGGTCTGCGAGGGCGCTCTATCATCTGCTGCACATGTTATACGTCCTGTGTGAGCCTGGTCTGTGAGGGCGCTCTATCATCTGCTGCACATGTTATACGTCCTGTGTGAGGCTGGTCTGTGAGGGCGCTCTATCATCTGCCGCACATGTTATACGTCCTGTGTGAGTCTGGTCTTTGAGGGCGCTCTATCATCTGCCGCACATGTTATACGTCCTGTGTGAGCCTGGTCTGTGAGGGCGCTCTATTATCTGCCGCACATGTTATACGTCCTGTGTGAGGCTGGTCTGTGAGGGCGCTCTATCATCTGCCGCACATGTTATACGTCCTGTGTGAGGCTGGTCTGTGAGGGCGCTCTATCATCTGCTGCACATGTTATACGTCCTGTGTGAGCCTGGTCTGTGAGGGCGCTCTATCATCTGCTGCACATGTTATACGTCCTGTGTGAGGCTGGTCTGTGAGGGCGCTCTATCATCTGCCGCACATGTTATACGTCCTTTGTGAGGCTGGTCTGTGAGGGCGCTCTATCATCTGCCGCACATGTTATACGTCCTGTGTGAGTCTGGTCTTTGAGGGCGCTCTATCATCTGCCGCACATGTTATACGTCCTGTGTGAGCCTGGTCTGTGAGGGCGCTCTATCATCTGCCGCACATGTTATACGTCCTGTGTGAGCCTGGTCTGTGAGGGCGCTCTATCATCTGCCGCACATGTTATACGTCCTGTGTGAGCCTGGTCTGTGAGGGCGCTCTATCATCTGCCGCACATGTTATACGTCCTGTGTGAGGCTGGTCTGTGAGGGCGCTCTATCATCTGCTGCACATGTTATACGTCCTGTGTGAGCCTGGTCTGTGAGGGCGCTCTATCATCTGCCGCACATGTTATACGTCCTTTGTGAGGCTGGTCTGTGAGGGCGCTCTATCATCTGCGGCACATGTTATACGTCCTGTGTGAGGCTGGTCTGTGAGGGCGCTCTATCATCTGCGGCACATGTTATACGTCCTGTGTGAGGCTGGTCTGTGAGGGCGCTCTATCATCTGCTGCACATGTTATACGTCCTGTGTGAGGCTGGTCTGTGAGGGCGCTCTATCATCTGCGGCACATGTTATACGTCCTGTGTGAGGCTGGTCTGTGAGGGCGCTCTATCATCTGCTGCACATGTTATACGTTCTGTGTGAGGCTGGTCTGTGAGGGCGCTCTATCATCTGCTGCACATGTTATACGTCCTGTGTGAGGCTGGTCTGTGAGGGCGCTCTATCATCTGCCGCACATGTTATACGTCCTGTGTGAGGCTGGTCTGTGAGGGCGCTCTATCATCTGCGGCACATGTTATACGTCCTGTGTGAGGCTGGTCTGCCTGGGCGCTCTATCATCTGCCGCACATGTTATACGTCCTGTGTGAGTCTGGTCTGCGAGGGCGCTCTATCATCTGCTGCACATGTTATACGTCCTGTGTGAGGCTGGTCTGTGAGGGCGCTCTATCATCTGCCGCACATGTTATACGTCCTGTGTGAGGCTGGTCTGTGAGGGCGCTCTATCATCTGCTGCACATGTTATACGTCCTGTGTGAGGCTGGTCTGTGAGGGCGCTCTATCATCTGCCGCACATGTTATACGTCCTGTGTGAGGCTGGTCTGCCTGGGCGCTCTATCATCTGCCGCACATGTTATACGTCCTGTGTGAGGCTGGTCTGCCTGGGTGCTCTATCATCTGCTGCACATGTTATACGTCCTGTGTGAGGCTGGTCTGCGAGGGCGCTCTATCATCTGCGGCACATGTTATACGTCCTGTGTGAGGCTGGTCTGCCTGGGCGCTCTATCATCTGCCGCACATGTTATACG